>NW_025953061.1:3415-33140 GCF_022478825.1 Daldinia caldariorum | reverse complement strand
GGCCCCCCCCCGCCCCCCCCCCCCCCCCCCCCCCCCCCCCCCCCCCCCCCCCCCCCCCCCCCCCCCGCCCCCCGGCCCCCCGGACGGGAGGGAGAAAGAAGGAAAAATAAATAAATACCCACCGGCATGCGGTATTCTCTGATCGTCGTCCGGCTGGAGAAACGGCTTCCTCTGAACCGTCACTTCGACGGGCGGCTCGGGGCCGCCGTTCACGCCGTTGATCTCTTCTATGGTTTTCACCTCGACCGGCATTGTTTCGATTAAGTATTATCACGGCCTAGCTTTACTTGAGTTGCTGCTGTTTTCGTGTAGTTATAAGTTATACTGTAGGTTAGAGGTAGGTACTTATAAAGTAGTTACTAGAGAAAGAGTTATCAGTTATTCTAGCTCTAGAACTCTACCTACTTATTACCTTAGCTTAGGTAGCTATCTATTTCCAAATCGAACCCTCGCTATCAGAAAACCTCCCGTCCAAATCGAGCCTTTTGTATTTCCGAGCCAGCCACGTACATTAGATAATAGCAGTCAGTAGTACCTCCGTGTAGTCTGGCATCTCATCTCATCAATACACTACGTGCGTGTGACGTCACTGAAGGCCCCAGGCCCCCGGAGCAAATCATTACGCCCACCCATCGCGATCGCCCGAGTGAAGATCAGTCTGGGATAGCTCGAGATATGTTGAAATATGACAGCAGTAGGTTTTTCTCATTCGATATTTCTAATGAAATCCTGCTTATTGGAGGGGGGGGACGGTGTTGTAACAGCACGGGAAAATTTACATGGTATACGAGAAGAACATGTTAATGTACCTGTTATAACAGTTCTTTTAAGACTCTGTTGCTTCATAGCATACAGCCTCATATCTCGTAGTCTAGACAACTACCAAGCTCGTCTGACATTTATTCAATATTTTCTCATAGGCGTAAAGGATTGATATGATGCTCTACCAAGAAAAATTCTGATCTGATACGACACTTACATAGGTGACGATAGTATGACATTGAATCTGAAAACGTGTACCTAATCTGGCGGGACGTGATGAGGCTGCGAGCGCTGATCTAGGTCTTGGTTCGTGGGAAGAGTGGCTTAGAGATACGGAGGGATTTGTCCATTACATACATACCTACCCCTACCTAACGTACACCCAACCGTCGATCAGATGAGACTGATTGTCTCGGCTTGTAGATCGTCTTCTCAGGCATATGTACCAGTTTAAGCTTTAGTAACCGAACCCATATGTAGAAAACCCTCCATTCTTCAAGAGCCCCCCTTCCCCCTCCACAGTCTCAGCCTTATGCATATTGGCTGATCCATCGTCATGTAGTTGGTTGGTTGGTACACGCGCATCTGGTGAACCCTAATAGCCTCGAAGGTATCTAAATAACAACTGTGCTTTTTTAGCACTCTAGTTGTTGTAAATAACATCGTTGCATGCTAACAGGTATATTCCGCAAAAAAAAGCGGTAGGAAATAAGAGACATGCTAAGTAAAATCTCAACCAACTACAGTACCTAACTGTATAACCCCCGAAACTCATAATTCCAAGTTCACCGAACGAAGAAGCCCGAGAGTAAAAAAAAATATACGTAATCTATATATATGCCGTCCGCATTAACAATATACAATAATCATAGAGTGAGCTAACCGAACAAAGAAAAAAAGCTTCCTTCTCACTTTCTCTCTCTCTTCCTTTCCTTCCTTTCCTCCTTTCGCTCTCGAACCCGAGCGTCCTAACGCAGTTTATCTTCCCAGAGGAGATGAGATGCTATACATCACACTCTCCGTAGAAGATATGTACCTCCTAACACATATATGCTGTACAGTTAAAGCGAAACAAGAAAAAAAAAAGTGTTACAGTCGCTGAAATGCCTAAAATGCTTAGATGCCAATGCTTTTCAAATACAGTACATGCGAAAAAAAAAAATTTCCATTTTGGTTAACCTCCCTGCCACGCCTTCCCTTGATTTCTTTCCGAACGCCCAAGCTCGAATCCAACACATATACATATATCGACAAAGGGAGTAATTAGTAAAGTATAGTAACGTAATGATAATGTTACCGGGGTAATAGTATGGCGGGTGTGGGTTGTATGTGCGAATATATATGTATGTAAAGGAGGTGTAAAGGGGGGTATCTCGGCTGTAGCTATGATATAAGCACCTAATAATTTTGTAAGATGAAGGTGAAGGTGAAGATAAAGGTAAGATAAAGGCGATGCGAACGCGCTGCGATGCGATGCCGTGCCGTGCCGTGCCATGCCATGCAATAATCCAAAGACAAAGGGGAGGGGAGAGAATCGAAGAATGTAAACCCAAAACAAGCGAATGTTGGGCGTTTACCAGTCCCCGCCTGTTTGCCAGTAAGACCTGTACACGAATCGAAGTTTGGCCAGCCCAGCCAGCCGTGCCATAGATTGGTATCATATCATGACAAGACAAATGAGCCAGAGATAGGGGTTAGATAAACCCGCCACCCCCAAAGTCATCCCCCACGATCGCCGGGCTCCTGAGACCACGTCCGTGCCCTTGTCCTTGTCCGTGTCCGTGTCCGTATCCCATACCTGGAGACGCCGTATTCGACCTCGGCGGTAACGGCCTCGTCATGGACGGCGAAGCTTGAGGGTCGCGGAAGCCTGGGGATAGGGGCGCGGTCTCGGAGCGCTTTGGCGGCATTACGACTCCGTTGTAACCGCCATAACCACCGCCGTAATGGTTATGATGGTTAAAATCGTGACGCATCGCCGCATGCGCGAGCGTCGGCGTCATCGGCCGGCTGAAATTGAACGAGCGCATCCCGAACGGGGACTCGGACCGCGGACCAACCATGACGTTTCCCCCAGCCATGACACGCGGCGGCGAGCCGAGCGGGGACCCGACGCGCGAGGAGTAGTCGTCGAACGAGGAGGCGGTGGGCGAGGGCATCGGCCACATGGTGGAGTCGGGGGTCGGGACGTTACGGTTGCTCAGGCGCGGGGGGATCAGCGGCTCGTCGTCCTGCTCGGCTTCTTCCTCGTCGCCGTCGGCTAGGAACAGCTCCATCTCCTGGAGGCGCGAGCGCGAATCCAGATTCTTGGGCGGCGGCGGCGGGGCTAGCGGCGCTTCGATGGGCGTGATGCTTGGGCTTCCTGCCAGCGGGCCCGTACGGGGCATTAGGGGACTGTCGGGGGAGGGTGGTCGATCGAAGTAGGAGGAACTAATGCTGTCCTGAGACATCCTCCTGACCCGGGACTGAGATCGGGACTGCGGTTGAGAGGGTGGTTGGGATGGCGGCTGAGACGACGGTTGAATCTCGTACTCGTCCGCCGTAGGTCTGCGCACATTTCTAGTATTCGGCCTGCGCGCCCCTACGGCAGCAGGTGGTGGACCACTCCTATCTCTCGGCATCCTCCGCGGGCTCTGCATCGGCGACTGAGGTTTTTGATTCGCGGCAAACGGAGGTGGGTAGGTACCAGCACGGTCGGGGGTTCTCGGACGAGAGCTGAGGTTCAACGGCGGAGGTCGCATGAGTTTGCCCATCTCGGAACCGTTCGATGTCCTCGGACGCTGTATCGGTTCCTCTATGCACGGACGCGTGAGCTCCTCCACCCGCATCTCAAGGCTTCGCCTCTCGGACAGCATCGGGTTACTACGCGGATTTACATTATCACGTCTTGCGCTAACCGTGCGTATATGAATACTAGGATCGCCCAAGATATTCGCTAGGCCGCCCCGAACTCGATCTTCACTGCCGCGGGGAGTCGCAATAGGGGAAGGAATCGCCGCCGGACCGAAGCGGCTGTGGTTCGACATATCCCTGATATTCTGGACCTCTTTGAGAGTAGTGGGTATATTCCTATGACTACCTCTGCTCGATGAACGGAGCATATCATCCCTGGGAAATGTCGGTCGCCCTAACACAGGAGTCCCACTCCTTATGGACTGCGGAGGGGATGGTGGTTTACTGGGAGATTGAGTCTGTGGCGACTCTACGAAGTTTGGACCAGGGCTTGGTCTTCCTACCCGTAGAGGTGATGGAGGTATCGACGAGTCCTCCTCTCGGAATCCGGGAGCTGGTTCGTTAGGGATTTCCAGTTTGAGTTGTTGTTTGCTCAGCAGCGGTAAGGGCGCAGATGCTAAAGACGCAGCCGAGCCTTTGGCAGAATGCATTTCAAGGGGATTCGCCCAGACTGTTTGCTGCTGCTGAACAGGAGTCGCCGGCCGAGAAGGGTGTCGCATAGGAACCGGAGGTGCTATATCTGAAGGAGAAGAAGCGTTGTGCCAGCTACCAGCACTTCCTAAGGTGGGATTCGAAGAATGCTGCTTTAGAACTGGAAAACTCGGCTGAGGGAGGTCGGACATGCTTGTAGCAGCTCCATCGGTTATATCCGCGCCGTAGGGAGATGGTCTCGTCTGCATAGCCGTAACTTTGACTGAATGAGACGTATTGGGGCGGGCTCCCGAAGAGACATTAACACTATAAGCCGCAGGTTTCCCGGCCTCCCTCATGGGAAATTCCTCATCTAGAGGCTCTCTAACAAGTTTCCTACGGACCTGCGTTGGCGAAGCATCTTCAACTCTGCATCGTGAAGTTAGTTAGATGTATTGCGGTAAGACGTATCCCAACTTACTTCTTTTTCTCGCCGCCGAGCTTAAACCCAAAGAATGAAACCATCTTTTCCTCTCGTGACTAAAAAAAGAAAGGCACTGCTTTCCACCTCCGAAGATTACCGTGCTCTCGCTCTGACTCTTGCTCTGACTCTTACTCTTACTCTTACTCTTACTCTTACAAACAACGCATGCGCTCCCACAAGCACGCACGCTCTCTCCCTAATAACCGAGACGGTAATGACTGTATAGAATAGCAGTGGGTAAGAGGAAAGAGAAAGAAAAAAAATAGACGAAGTTCAACTATCTGAAGGTTTCAGAAAGGATTATGGCTCGGACTGCAGATTCGGAACCAGGAGCGCGCGACAGGGACGTGTTGATGCAGCGGGGTCGAAACTAGGACACTAGCAGTCCATGCCGATCCCAATAGCGACCAAGAAATCGACGCTGTAAATGTCAGGATGCCATGTGCGACCCTCCGAAAATCCTGTTGATAAAAAAATAAAAAATAAAAAAATCTGGAAGCTAATAGCTTCTATTTGGAGAAAATAGAAAAGAGGAACCTAAGGTAAGGCTTAAAGAGCTCGTAGGTTTCTTGTTAATTTTTCGTGATCTTATTTTCCTTTTTTCCTTTTTTTCTTTCCTCTTCTTCCCCTGTAATTCCTAAATTATCACGCGATGGGTGGGTGTGAAGTAGTAGTATTTTCTCCAAAGTCGCCAAGCCAGAAGCCTACTTCGCTGGTGATTACCCAACGGATTTCTCTTGTTCCTGACAGAGCAGCAGGTTTAGTGTTACGAAGGTAAGGGAAAGGGATTTAAAAAAAAAATTGTGTAGTTCGTTAGTAACTTTGCGAAGTGAGAACTAGAAGATGGCGTAAGGCGGCATTGATATGATCACGATGGGGGAAGGAATTACACATTATGCATGGGGTAACACGTTCTATGGGACAAACTCTTTCTGCGTACCATTTTGGTTCAAATTTGGAGAATTGATGTCTTAATTCCATGCATCGCGAGGGCGTAGGGCCCCCGAAAAGGAAAAGGGTCCATGAAGAGACAAGGAACAAGGGGGACAACGCTCCATAAAATTTAGGGGAACAGCTTGACAGGGAATAGGAAAAGATCCTTGCTGGTCTTGGCAGGGGGTAGTAGCTTTGAGTAGCTCAAAGCTAGAAAGGTAGCTAGAATTGTTCGAACTGTTGGTTTGTCCGCACATGCTTTTCTGCGAACAGTGACCATCATTAAACCGTTGAAGATTTTCATCAATCTAGACAAACGGAGCAAAATCTTCGAGATTCGATGTGGATGAAGTTATGTACTATAAGATGAGAACAAAATTAGTTAGTCATCCTATTTATTTGATATATATCGTGTCCTTTTTTTTTTCTTCCCATTAGATTCCATATATCCATCCCATCCTCCTCCCTCCCTAATGCATGAGTTCTTAAGATTTATCGGTAAGGCCGCATTAAACTAATTTACAACGGTCATATTCACGTCTTTAGTTGTATTAAACCATTAGTTAAAGAGGCATCATATTAACTTCCAATACCCACTTCATACGAACGAGAATAAAGATAGAAATCTTCCAACTTGAGATAATATTTTCTACATCGTCGGCTTGGAAATGTTATTGGTACCGTAAGATTTGGCGGATTGAAAATCTACGTGTCAACGACATAACAAAGGCTAAAGGAAACAAAAAAAGACAAAAGACAAGAAAATAGAGCAGGGGTAGGAAACTATCCAAATTATATATGGAACTCGGAGCCATCCGAGCCATTGTCACATTTACTAACCCTGCTAAAACGGTCTAACATGATACTACATAGTATGCTTTGCTAACCAAGTCGAACTTTCAAACCGTAGTTCTAGAGGGTGTAGTTTCGAATATCAAGCGCGTGCCGCCTTTAGACTCTCCCCATCTAACATAACCCCCGATGCTTCAGGACTTATAATTGTGTGATTATAAGATTCATTCATGTCGACAACCTCGTGCTGCCTATCTTTGATTCGCTAGGCTTGGCCGGATGAGACTTATTAGGTGAAACAGCGACGCTAGCTATCACCACCGAACGCAGACTTAGGGTAGACATCACCACCGTCATTCATTTTTTTTCCAGGGCGGCCCCCGAACCAATAGTCTCTGAGCATGTCGTCCCCTGCCTTGCCATCGCATTCGGCTTCTCGTACGAAGTATCGTATACCTACACCATATTATATATATATATAGACAAGCGATAGCATTCCGGAACCTAGTCCCTGGCTAGTGCACGTGGCAATATAGGGTACAGTAAAACCTTGATATAACGAATTGGAAAAATCAGGGGGTTGAATTCGTTATATAGTGAATTCGCTATGGAAAAAAAAGATACATCAAGAAGTATTTCCCAAAAGGGTAAAGCGCTTAGCTCATCTTATTGAAAAGGGTAAGCATTGTACGAATTTAAGAAAGTCCTTTACCGAAATAAGATTAGTTCAAGCTTAAAATGGGATAAATTGCTTTTTTTCATAACGAATTTGGTGGTGACTAATCCAAAAACCTTACGAATTCGTTATGTAAAAAAATTCGTTATTTTACATACAAAATTCTGGGAGACCTCCTATGAATTCGTTATATCAAGGTTTTACTGTATTATTACGAATATACACTAGGAAAAAAAAAGGAACTTAGAAAAGATCCAAGTGTCCGAAAATATACCCGGCGGTACCCTAACGAAAAGTCCGGCGCCATAAGTTAGCCTACCATCTTTCTTCTTATAGTAACAGGTAGGTAGCCGGTCATTTTTTAAAAGAAGTATAGCATATCGTGGGAAGCTACCTAGTATTGATCTCATCCGCGATCGCATACAACGCATCTCGAAGAAGAAATCCAGGCCGTTGCATGCATGTCTCGGCGATAATGGTGCGTGGGATGAGACCAGTGATGTGGCTGGTCTAGGCCCTACCCAGTGTAACAGGTATCAACCGACTATTGCTTTGGTAAACAACAGCTTGCAATAGGATGTAACTAGACCGAGTAGAACTAGGTATTGGTTCTCTCCTATTAATAGAGGTATCTGGGAAACAACGGCACGGTTATTATTTTTCTTATAGAACTTCGCTCCGGATTACATCAGAGTTTCCTTACTGAGATTCTACCAACGACACCCAGTTTGCTATGAACTGATGCTATCGTTGCCCTATGTCTGACCTATGTCAGAGGCGAGGATTCTAAAATAGATTCTTGTTTTCTATTATTATGTAGAATACTAGTATATGTACCTAGGTAGGTAGTGACGAATATACTATGTAATATAGTTTAGTTAGCCATCGACGTTAGGTACTAGATACATGTTATTCCGCCGCCCTTGTCGGTTATAGAAACGGTACTATGCATTTAGATACCTACCTGTAGGCTTCTAAGGAAACAATATCTATCTCGATATCCGATTCCAGATGCTTTGAGTGTTGAGAGGTGCATGCAGATATATGTAACTACACCGTCTCTTACAAACGAAGCCCTAGGAAACGCTGTCTGTTCGAACAGCCTTTTCCTATATATCTTTTCTCAGCCCTTATTTACTGTATAGGTACCGCCTCTTTATGTGTAGATATCTAATTGCAGACCAACCAAAAAGAACCTAGTTACTCATCTCTATCACATCATAGAACACTGACCTAGGTAGTGGGTATATATTCTCTCTCTCTCTCTCTCCTCCCTCCAAACATATATGCATGGTCACCAACCTATCCCCCGTGCAGAATAATGCCTATATCGATCTGTATGCGATTCGCGATCCACCAGCCCGAACTCAACAATCGAAACCCGCAAGCCGACACCAAAGTCTCATCACCGCCCAGTATATGTACCTGATTCATCTAAGTATATACCACGCCAAACCCCCTAAAGGCAAGCCTATAGCGCAGGTTTATCGCCGTCGCCTTTATCCTCCGTCTTGAGCCCATCCTCTTCCGTAACAGGTTTCTCCTTCGTAGGTGGCATGGGCTCATAGCTCATCTTTGCGTTACCTTGGTCTAGGGCCTCCGCGTCCTTTCCCTCCCCCTTCCGATCTTCCTTGCGACCTTCTTCCTCAGCGCTCTTCTCTGGAACCGTCTCGCCGTCGTCCACGAGCTGTGCTGCATCACCAGGCGCAGCGCTCTCCTTACCGCTCTCCTGAATAGTATCCGGTTTGCTCGATCCACCAGCCGTTGCACCCTCTCCCTGCTTCGCGACGTTAGCCTCGGATTTGCCGTCGCCACCCTCGGAAATGCCCAACTTATTATCCACGTCCTCGACCAGCTTCTCCAGCTCGTCGAGGATCCCCTCCTCTCTCCGCGTCTTGGAGAGTTGCCGGTTCGCCTCCTCCTCCCCTACCACAGCCCTCCACGACGCCTCGAGCTCGTCGCGCCACCCCAGCTCGTCCGCCAGCTTCCGGATCCCGGAGTCGCAGTCCTCGAGAACCAGGACGTCGTCCACGCGCGTGCCCATGTCGCCCACCCTTTCAAGGTTAAAAAGCACCCGCGGCGTGCCTTCCTTCGCGCGGCGCGGCAAGCTGGCGAACGGATGCACGAGCAAGCTGGTGCCCATAATAAGCATTAGGTCGGTGGTATCAGTCGCAAAGATGTTCTTCCAGAACGCTTTGGGGAGCGGCTCGCCGAAGAAGACGATGTCCGGCTTGACGAGGCCGTTACAATCCTCGCGAATGCAGCGCGGGGGCTCGCCGCGGGTGACGTGCTCGCGCATCAAGTCATCGGGGAACTCGGTGTGGCATTCTACGCACCGCTGGGTAGCAAAGCTTCCGTGAGCTTCGACTATCTTCTCCGGAGGAACACCGGCGGCGCGCTCCAGACAGTCAATGTTCTGGGTGAACAACATACGAAGCAGGCCCTTCTTAGCCAGCAGAGCAATAAATGCATGCGAGACCGTCGGGCTGAAGTTACCCGGGTACAGTTCCTTGGCCAACAAGTAGAAAGGCTCCGGGTTGGTGCAGAAGAAACTAATCTCGAAGACAGATTCGGGATGTGGGAGGTTGAAGCGAGAAAGATTGTGGTATAGTCCCGTCTTAGGGGAACGAAAGTCGGGTACTACATGGTGATAAGTAAGGGTATTGTTATGCGACAAGGCTGGCAATAGGTATGGAACTTAAGTAGATGTGATAATGATGATATGACAGTATTCATATAAG
Source organism: Daldinia caldariorum (assembly GCF_022478825.1). NCBI lineage: Eukaryota > Fungi > Ascomycota > Sordariomycetes > Xylariales > Hypoxylaceae > Daldinia > Daldinia caldariorum. The sequence goes on along the minus strand of NW_025953061.1, from coordinate 23,389 downwards.
ATGAGATGAGATGAGATAAGAGTATAAAAAAAGGGTCAGACTCACTTCCAGCCGCGGTAGAGATACCAGCGCCGGCCATGACGACGATATTTTTTGCTTTGCCATCTTTGATTAACTGTGCGACAGCACGGATACTTCTATCAGATAGAGTATCCGGCGGCATGTTCGGGTCGATGAGATGCGATGTTTCCTGACCCATCTTCGGCCGTGGGAATGGTTTTTGGCCTTGTTGATGTTGGAGTTGGAGTCTTAATAGATCAATTTATTTATTTATATTTTTTCTAAGAAAAAACAAAAGAAAAAGAAAAAGTGAATAGACTTTGTCAATATAATGTAAAACTAAGCGTCGAAATGCTAATTCTCTACGGTTTCAAAAAAGTAGCAAAATATAAGTTGAAGATTGAATGAATTGAAAGTTACATCATTTTTTTCATTAAATAATGGCGTTACCTTGGTAGGCAGCAGCCAATGTGCCTACCTACCTAACCTAGTGATTTCCATATCGTATGGTGGGACCCGTGTTATCTACCTTAGGTACACATATCGCAATTCACAATTCCCATTCGGTATTTGGATTCTGGACTTTGGTCTGGTAAATGAGCTTAAGCTCAACGCCGTCCTTTATAACGCTTATATACAAAACACACTATATTTACAAATCCCAGACCGCGATTTGTCATTATCAAATAAATAATACACAAAGCTATTCATTTATAGCTATTATACTCACGAGCCTCAAGCAACCTAATTCCCAGGTAAAGAGAGGTCAGCCCTTTCAAGTGCGAAAATACCTCGGACTCTCGGTGAATATCGATCCTATCCTATCCAACGATCCTCTCCGTGCCAAGCATCCATCATGGCAATTTATGAGTCGGGCGTGTGTCGCACTCGGTCGAGGTATTTAGGTTTTCACTAAGACACAAAGCTAATAATTCCCCATCCTTACGCCGCAACCCATCACTCGAGCAATTTTTTCCTTTGCTTTTCCTTTTTTCCCCGGACATCGCACATTATAATACAAGCGTACAAGAGATCGAATAGTGAACAACTAAACTTTTCACTATCGTGCCCACTCTACCGTTTCCAGTGCCATCATGACAAGCGCTAACGTTGAAGGGAGGATCCTAGAAACTGTTAATTCTCATACCTCAAACAAGACATAGTATGCTGTAACTTACCAGATAACGTAACTCTGGAACAGGATCTTTGACATGACCCCTTCGTATACTTCGTTGATCTGACAGATCTGCGCAAGCTGCAGAGCGCTCGGAGCACCCGTGAGAAGAAAACAGACGATAATAAAAATCGGGTCGTCAAGTATGCTAACGGGTATATATTTGGCAACAACGGCCAGAATAGGCGCCATGATGATGGTAGGTAGTAGCATGCGGCTGATCAGCGAAGCTATAAGGAGGCGTTTCCCGATCCGTTGCTCTTCAGGATCACTAGTCTCTTGTGCTTGCGTGTTTCGCGCTAAGTTGGCACCCAGGACAACCAGAATAAGGGGCACCGCGACACTACCACTTTGGGATACTGCTCTTGTTACGCTGTTGTTGACAAATGTGCCTTCTTGGAAGAAAAGCCGCTGTAGATCAGGTACAGAAGCTACAACGATGGCGATGAGCATAGCCCATAGTGGCGGGTTCATGAAGTCCCAGAGAAAGTTATATACTCGGAGCCACCATCCCCATATCGTGGCCAGGACACTTTGGATCGGAAGAGGTAACGCTTTGTATGCGCGGGTAGAAAGCTGAGCGATGCGTTGCTTGATAGATACCATAGCATTCTTGATCCTAAGACAGGGGCCCACGTAATATCCTTTGAGGCCGCTAGGAATATTCGGATCGCTCAGGTCCTGTATGCGAGGAGACGACGTTCCAGAGTGGTCGTCAGGAGAACGACTACCGCTACCATGCTTTCTTGTTGACCGTTTTCTCGGTGCGCCGGCCTCGTCATCTGAATCGGAGGGCGATGCTATAGATGTTCCAGCAACTGGAGTCGGACCGGCCGGTTCGTATACGTCCGACTCGTCCGAACCGTCGGAATCATTATGGTCATCAGTCTCGGTAAAGTTTCCGTCAAGACCCGGAATCAGAACTTCGTCTCGAGGCACATCATCTCTATATCTACCCTCTTCTATAGTCTCATCCTGATATTCCGGGTATTTACTCTTAGGCGCCAATAAAACGTGATATCCCCAGCTCCATCTGACTAATTGCCCGAGCTGCTGAAATATTAACAAATATAAGATACCGCGTGCGGCTACTTCGTCGTCGTTGTCGCCTGGTATCCTGTCCCAGTGGAGCCCCTTCAGAGTTTGCGAAAGCGAAATGACGAGAGAAATTGGTAACGAGTTCGAGTTTCCAAATACACCCATAGCCGTAACAAAATTCGCTGGGCGCTTGCTAAAGCGGAATGCTTTCGACACACATATGGATACCACGTAAGATACACAGGTTTGGACGATAAAAATGAAGGGTATGACTGCGAGGTCGATAAGTTTATCGGCATTGAGCTGCGATGCTAGTTTGGTGAAAACTGTTTATTCGTTAGTGCAAGACCGAGAGAATGAGAACACGGCCATATGCGCATACTTAGGCATGGGGTAAATAACATGACATTAAGATTCGCGAGGAATTTCTGCTTGTCGGCGTCGAAATGTCCTAACCTCGCGATGATATATCCAGGCAAGCTCACGCAAACGACTTCCAACACGGCCTCGAAGACCAACAAGATAAGGTGGTCGATAGACGGATGAGAATCGTGAGTGTTTTCCATTGCCATCATTGGCACGTTGGGAGTCCAGTTTACCAAGGCATTGTTAAACCGGAAGGAAGTCGGTTTGGATATTGATAGATCTATCATCTCGTTTGGCTAGTTAAAATAGTCACCGAAGAAAAAACTACACTTTCTTCGATTATATTGCACCGCAAAGGGTCCACAACCTCTAGCACGAAACAGCGATTATATGTTGATTTCGTCTAGAAATCCAGCGCTGGTTAGGTATTCAGACCAGCTGCAAAGTCGCCAAGATGTACCGTGGTAGAGAATAGAGGTCGAGGAGAAATATAAAGGGGGGGGAGAAAAGGATGATAAATAATACAGAAGTTTGATGAAAGAAGGGGAAAACAAGTAATTCACCGGCTTTGCTTGGCCGGAGCTACTTTGTCTTTATTAAGATATGAGTTGGCAGCGGTGCCGAGAAGAATCGATCGAGTGAATAAGAAACAATTAAAAGGAAAAAAAGCGAATCGAAGGACCTTGTCCTCCGAAGAATACCTTAGGTGTAGGTACCTTACCTCGACGGAAGGTACCGTACCTCCTTACCTAACCTAAATACATGGTACATCGTCGGTACTGCTGATCTTAGCGATGTGCGCTAGAGATCTCGAACGCGATAAGTCACAATAAAGTTCATAGTGAAACATTGGAGCGAATACCTTGTGGTGGTTAGCGTCCGTTTGTACCGCTGTATGCTGTATCATCATGTAGTGTATGAGGTAGGAGGTAGGTAGCGTTGGGTAGTACTTCAAGGCTGGCTGAGGCTTCCGGTGCATGGCCGGGTTGTACCTGTGCGGCAAGACCTGCAGGTCCACTGTATAAAACAAATTTGGGAATGGATGTTCTACGCTAATTGATTGGGGTTAGTAAGGTACCAAGACTGCCAAGCCCGTACCAAGACTGCTCTTCGGAGCCACCTCGTCGCAGGTGTGGGGGTTAAATGAATTAGAGTTGCAGCGCAAGCCAGAGGATAAAAACGATCCTACCACATTGGAGACCTCATTTACATACATACATACCTACCTAGGTACTACCTAATATGTGCATAGTAATTTTCTTGTTACATATTTTGAAGCAATTGTAACCGCACGCCATGACTCCTCTGTCTTGGCCTCTTGGCTCTGTATTGCCCTTATAATTATCACATTAATACGGTCGATATCTAATCATATCAATCAGAGAAAGAAAAAGATCTCTTCTTTGTTCTTAAGTACAGTATCTTCTCTTGAAGGTTAGGCAGGTACCACGTAGGTAGGTAAGTACCTAAGGTAGCGTGTTACCTCCTATAAATTATAATTATAAGCGCAGATCCGTCTTCTACGATGGTGCGATTAGTTTACAAAGTAGTGTAAATGGAATTATTCGTTAGGTACGCTGTAGCGCTTCTCTAAATGACAATTAGCTTTGGGGTCGGTGGCGTTGGTCTACGATATTACTGAAGAAGCCTGCCGGTGTGCAATGATGACGACTTCTGCCAAGTATGTCTTGCTCGGTACGTTGCGCTGAGAGGTCATTTATTTGACCGGCGACTTACATATTTCAAGTCAAGTTTAGCTTGGCGGCATACAACCCGTCCAGTCGCTAATTGCTCCTGATCGCTTGCTCAACTTTAGTCCGCATCTCCGTCTTCTCGGAAGCCTTGGTAGTGACGAAGAATTCTGTAAATTCACGACGGGAACATACCTTAGGTAGGTATAACTTATATATCTGGAAACCGCAAAGTGTGAGCTTGTATTTGAATTGACTCAACGCAGTTAGCTCAAGGTAGGTAATATCAGGTATAATACCTAACGTATTATCCGTAGTTATGTAGTGGACGTACCTAAGGTGATGCGCGGGTACTAACATGATATGTACGGTTTCCGAACCACGATGACGTCTGAGGTTGACCGGACAGAACCTACTATATAAGCATAGCCACGAACAGCAGAGCATGTAAAGCCAGCTCATAATAGACAACGTAATGTTACCGCATAGTAAGTCTTGGGTCTCATAGCCACATCTCCGATCCTCCAGCCTACATTAACAATTTGACAATACAACCTGTTAAAGAGTAACGCCGCAATGCCTGCTTGCCTCTGTTTACACGTAGTTGATAAGTTCTGATTGGGGTAATGACGATAGTGGCGATAAGGCAGCGTTATTTGACCTTATCAGCTCTATCTTGTGGGTTGTGTACTACCTTAGGTACCTAACGTAAGGTACAATACGTAATGCAGGGGATTATGTAATAATTCATAGTGCATGTAATGCGCATACACATACCTACACTTCCAACTGAATGTGGTATCAATTTGCCTTTATTCCCTACCTAACCTTATTATCCAATGCCGCAGCGCGGTGCTTAATACGTAACTAATAAGTACCTAAGTATGTGCAGCCTTTAGCAGGTAGTGAGGACGCTTTAACGAGCTTACATCACGTTGGAATTATATGCAGCTCGAGATCTACGCACGTTGCATTACCAACTTTGACAGCATCATTTGCGGGGTGACTAGCTATCATAGAGGAAAAGATCACCAGCGGTTGTCTGCATTGGTATTGGTTTATAAGCGTTGGTGATGTATTACAGGTATACAGGTATGCCAGGCATACCTCCAGCATACATTTTTATAGCCAGATTTGTTCCCTGACTGCATCTGCAAATTGGCTCATGATAATTGCAATGCTTCCCCACCTACCTGTAAGCATAAGGTAGGGCTTCAGGTTTTCGCCAACAACTTTAGGTATTTACCTCATTTGAACCTTGTACTTCTCCAAATTACCCTATTCGGCTCTATACGTACTGGTATGCGGCCATGCAGCCATGCAGCCATGACAGCCTATGGAACCGGTCTTCGAACTTGGTCGCCCTGTAAATATGACGTCAAGGATATAGCTTTTCTCTCCTCGTCGCCGTCAGGGTCCTTTCATCAATCGTACCACCCATGCCATGATACCTCAGGTAGCGTTGTTTACCGATAATGCAGTCGTGTAGATCAATTACGTCTGTCCAGTGGTTAGTAATTATGGGAAGTTAAAGGGAAAAGAGCAACATATGGGATCGAGTTTGACAAGAATTGGATCTTTAATGATCTGCAAATAGAATAGGCCATCATTGTTTCGTACTTATTATCCCAAGCACGTGAAGATTTACAGTAGGGTAGCAGGGTTAATTCAGCATCTCTGAAACCAAGAATCGCGGGGCATCCTTCATAAGCCAACCACTAAAATGTACAACTCGTTACTACTATAAACTTAACACGGGAACTTAGGTAGTTGAACATCGTCTCCTTCATCAAACCCACACCCCTCGTCTAACAACAAAAAAGAAAAAAAAAAAGTCTTGGTTTTCAGGGTCCAAGGAAGAGAAGACACGTCTAAAGTTGCACGATCTGCAATCCGCAAATCTCACAATATGCGTAATTTCTAACGGAGAGCTCTATTTTCGCATTATATAGTCGACACCTATAAGTGGTGCGATTTCAAGCGTCGACCGCCCAGTTGGACGTTTCGTCAGTAACAAGAAGAAAAAAAAACCCTTAGGTATTACATACATACATCCATACAACTGGAACAACAACAATTCTTATAGGTACACATCCTTCTCACTATTATCTTCCACCATTTATTACACATTGAACTACGTATTACACATATTTATTCACATTCGCATATTCAATCATATACACATATATACATACCTACATACCTAGCATATCCACATTTTTATTCACATACGCTACCACTCCTACTTCTTTTCATCTCAACTATCTTTCTCTTTTACTCCACCTCAGAAAAAAAAAGACGGAAAGATTAGCCGTCATTAGGTACACGCTACCGAGACCTTAAACGATTTGATGAAAATCACAATTGGGCAGCTTAAGCTAGTGTCTCGGAATTGACCAGGTTCGTGCAGCCCTACAATGGATCAGTTGTGCTGTGCTTTGCTTTCGGGCTGCCAGACGAATAAACCTAAGGTGGTTGTCCGAGATGGAACCCAATGAATCGATCAATCATCCAGTCAATCAGCCAGTCCTTTATCACCTTTTTTTGCCCTACCCTACCTTACCCTGCCTTACCTTACCTTTACCTTAGCCATACCTTACCATGTCTACCCGAAGAGTCCGGCATTGGCTCCGATTCCGTGGATAAGCCTAGGTACAATAGGTGCAGACAGCTAATGAAAAAAAATATCTGTTATTATAGAACGACTCAGACCCTTGTGTCGACGAATCGGTATTGCATCTTTGCCACTTTCATGTGTATTTTTTTATTCGAACCTTAGACGCCCAACCTGACCCGCGTTTTCGTTTTCGTCGCCGAACTTGTTCTATCGTCATTTTATTATTGTCATCACTACTATTATTTTTATTATTAAACGTCGGGTTGCGCTATTCCCCGCCAAACCAGCCGAAAAAAAAAAAACCAATCCCACCAGACCGCCTTCTACTCCACTATATCAGCAATAGACAACTTTGTCCAGAACCATCGCTCGGTCATGATAGTAGAGGCGCGCCCTTAGAATACCTTCTTTCCTTTATTCTAAATCGCCCCCCCGCCCCCCCTTCTCTCTCTCTTTCACAATGACCGACGTACATGACGATCTGGACTCGGTTCCCGCAACGCCCGACGAACTGATTGATAGGGACGTACTAGGTAGCCCCGCCTCACCCGGTTCTATCAACTCTTCAGAAGCAAGCACACCTCTCGAAACCCCCAATGAAGTCAATCTCGAGGCACCTAAGAGGATGCCGTCGTTACGCTCCATCTCCGACCCCCAGAATCCAGGACATCCAATGTCTGCTTCCTCCACTCACTTAGGCATTTTGTCCACTGCAAGACGTCCCCCAGCCGCCGCCGCCGCTGCTACGCCCCATATGTCGAGCGGTCGTCTGCCCGAAGATCTGAACGCAAAGATGCGAGCTTTCCACCTGTCGCGTCAGGGCAGCTCTCCTCTAAATTCCCAGCAGGCCATCCCACCCAGCGGTCCTTCTCCGGGTGGTCCGGTGATGGGTGGCATACCTGGACGTCTTCAAATGCCTGGGGGTGTTCATAGACCTGGCGCGCCTTCGTTTCCCAAATCGGCACCTTCTATACCCTCAATACCCCCTGCTGGTGGAGGTCTAGCAGGCAAGAGACGGTTTGGATTTAAGCTTGGGGATATGGGCGGGGGTTCGCCCGCTTCTCCCGTGTCCGCGGACGCCAATACCGGTCCCAAACCGGAGAATCTCTCAAACGGAAACGCCCACCTGTCACAAATGAAGCAATTCGAAGAATATATCGACTCTGAAAAGGGATATCTAACATTCAGGGGCAAAGCGATCATTACCAACAAGGGAGTCGATTTCTCGGACGGCTCCGTATTCAGAATATCGCTTGACGAAGTAGAGAAGCTGGATGAGTTAGGAAAGGGGAATTATGGTACAGTCTATAAGGTGAAGCACATGAAACCGAAGATTCCTCGCTTTGGCCCCGGCCTTTCTGGGGTTAGATCCGTCTCCCTACCGGGCACGCAAGACAAGACAGATAGAGAGACTAAGTCTGAGTCTACTACCGGTATGGTCATGGCCATGAAAGAGATACGCCTAGAGTTGGATGAGGCGAAATTGACCACCATTCTGAAGGAATTGGTGATCTTGCACGAATGCGCGTCCCCGTATATTATCGAGTTCTTCGGGGCCTTCTTCCAAGAAAGTGCTGTGTATATGTGTCTCGAATACATGGATGGTGGTTCTATCGACAAACTCTACTCGGGAGGCATCCCCGAGAATGTGCTTCGTAAAATTACGTACTGCACTATAATGGGACTCAAAGAATTGAAAGATAAGCACAATATCATCCACCGCGACGTCAAGCCCACGAATATCCTCATAAACACTCGAGGCCAAGTGAAGATCTGCGATTTTGGCGTGAGTGGTAATCTGGTGGCAAGCATCGCGAAAACCAACATCGGCTGCCAAAGTTACATGGCACCCGAGCGAATCTCCGGCGGAGCATTCATGCAAACCGGTGCGGGAAACGGCACATATAGCGTGCAAAGTGACATATGGAGTTTGGGTCTGACAATCATCGAATGTGGTATGGGGAAGTATCCCTATCCTCCAGAGGTGTCTTCGACCATTTTCAGCCAGCTTAGCGTAAGTAGACCGCTTGACATAAGTCTACTCAAATTGAAGAAAACTAACGTCATTGTGTAGGCCATTGTCGAAGGAGATCCTCCCGATTTGCCTGGACGGTATTCCGTAGCTGCACGGGCATTCGTTCACGGCTGTCTCAACAAGGTGCCTAAATTACGACCAACATACCAGGCTCTCCTAGCTTCCGAGTGGATTCAAGACTTGACGAAGCCAGAGACTATCACAGAAGAAGACGAGGAAATTAACGAGAACGACGCTAGTGCTGAAGCCGTTGCCGGCGCAGCTGGGAAATTAGACCTCAGCCACTCCAGTACGGAAGACGCAGAGGTGGCCGCATGGGTCAACGAGGTATTAGAAAAGAAGGAAAACGGGCAGTATGGCGAGGCGGAAGGGCTGCCAGCACTCCACCATGCACCGCTGGATGCGGTGAGCCCGCTAGCCAGTCCGCAGATTGGAAAATAGAGATAATATGGTACTTTGCAAAGGCATTTTTTCCATTAGACCACAAGAGCGAAGGGAAGGATCATCTCGCGACATGGTGGAGCAGGTCCTCCCCAATTTTCCCTCACGATCACTTTGGAGAACATAGCATTTATTCGGCGTACAAATTTGGTTCAGCACACACACACATGCACACATAGCGAAGCCAGGGGCGGCAGCACTGTCTCAGCATTTCTACCTATCTCACATCGTGTTCTCTTTTCCGCAACAAAAGGATCTTTTGAAGTGTTTCCATCGAAATAATGGCATTTGTTTTGGGCGAAACGAGGAGTCCCTGTATACGTATTCGGGATTGGGGGCTTTTTTAAAAGAAGGGGGGAGGGGAGGATAGGCTATTACATCTGGGCGACTTGCGAAGGGGGGGATTCGATCCGTGTGCTATTATACAAAAAGAACGGCCGATGGGAGAAGAAAAGAAATCGGGAGAGAATTCTTTTTTTTTGGTGGCCGGGAGATAGGGGCTCTTCGTTCTATGCAACCATTGTAACACTTCTTTGTCATTACCTATCCCACTTTTCTACCTCTTCTTCTTCTTCTTCTTGAACTCTTCTGAAATCTTACTTAATAATTGGCATTGCGCGCGCAACGCGGAGGGAAAGAAAGAAATAAAGAGAGCCGGATAATTTTCTGTCTTTTTTTTTTTTTTTTTTTTTTTTTTTTTTTTCAAACAACCTAACTTGCTTCGTCTTGCAAGAGATGCCTTTTTTTTTCTTTCATGTCCTTCTCGTTTACGTGTTCTTTCTTTCTCACATTCGTACTGGTGGATGATGCTTTGCAGAAACAAGAAGGGGAATTCGCATTCCGCATCGGAGTTATAAGGGTCGGAAGAAAGAAGTAAATTTGGTACCTAACATGGAAAGGATATCTCAAGAGGTCGATTGAAGCAGAGCAGACAAGATATATCAGAGCGGAACGGAGCAGAGCAGAGCAGAGAGGATTGAACAAGATATTAGGTCTTCAATGGGAAATTTGATTTGACTGTCCCGCCAGGGCACTACCCTCTCGGCTCAGTCATATATGTCCCCCTCACTGCGTTATACTACGAATGAGGAGTACGGTGGCTAGGGGAGAGAGAGAGGGAGGGAGAGAGAGAGGGAGGGAGAGAGAATATGTTGTCGTCGAAGTGGTTGGAAGACAGAGGTAAAGGAAAGTAAGTACATACCTAAGGTACGCTAGGTCAGATACGATAAATATAAAGATTGGGAAAACGCGGATGAGAGAAGTGATTTGATATGATATGATACGATATGCTATGCTATGCTATGACGTGGTACTCAGGAGTCTACGCGCGCGCGCAACAGCTATTATACGTATGTGCAATTGCTCGATCGTTTCCCAAGCCATGATATAGGTAGTAAGCAGTATGTAGTATGTATACTCGAAAGGAAAACGGGGCCTATCTATCTAACCGCCAACCATGTTCTTGGTAGTTAGAAGAACTGAGCTTTATTACTTACTACTTGGCTCTCCTTATGTTTCCTTGGAGACATACCATACCATACCATCATGTCATACCACAAGTCTCATGAGCAGAACTTTCAAGCTCTGCTCAACTTCACTTTTCGGCAGGTATCACATTTATTGTATTTTATCAATGCTACAGGAGGCAATCAATAGGTAGGTTAGGTACATAACTTTATAGCAAACATCAGCACATCGTTCATTCACTGCCATCATTTGCCTCGAGGCTTGTACACAGATTGGGCCATATAGTCAATCAATTAATCATCTACCATAACGACCGAGTAAGCACAAACAAAGCACCTCGAGCATGCGATAGAGCATAAGGAGGTGTGTTAGTTTGCGGCTGTGGTATCTCGAATTATTACATCCTCCACTGTTTCTCCCGTCAGTCAGTCCGTCTGTCCATCCATCCGTACGTCTGCATGTCTGCTTATCATTTGCTCTTCCCTCATGTCCCAGCGCACAGTACCTCATACGAAACTCTGCGTCGGTCATTATCGTCATTATCCATTATGCCGAGCCTCGTGTAAAAAAGCATATAAAACTTTGAGGCGTGAGGTAGTACGCGTATTCTCAAAATCATCTTCCGTTCGTTCCTCTTATTTCATTCCTCAGGGTCTGACTTTCTTGACTTTCTTAATTTTTATCTCCATTCTCAATGGTAAAATTTTCGTGTTTTGGTGTTGGATTCGTCCTCGTTACTACCAGCCCCGGGTATGTTGTTTAGGCGTACTCCTCCTTTACGCGTCGACCGTTCATATCGTAACTTCGGCGACTGCGCACGCTCCTCTGGCGGCCCCATCTACGACCGCTGGAGCCCTCGCTGTTGCTGCCACGGATGCCGAGGCAGAAGAGTATCGTGGCGATTAACAAGGCGGCCCAGCTGCCCCAGCTGAAGCCGAAGGCCCATCGTCCGAGGCTTGCATCACGGCCGCTCGCAATGAACGCGTTACGCATCTTAACGAAGACGGCTGTCATCATCGACACGGCGATAGTGTGGAAGAAGAGGGCGACGAAAGCTCCCAATCCTGCAATGGCAGAGCCTAGGCGTCCGCAGCACGCTACGAAGCCCGCAAAGAAGGCAATGACCGAGAATACCAGCGCAATCAGGTAGAAGACCCAGCCGAATCGCCACATATAGTAGTAGTAAAAGCTCGTAGTGTCGCCGCCATGGGTGCCGACCAGAGTAGAGGGCGCATTAGCCGGGTTCGCGGACCAGGCCCAACCCAGAGGAGGCGCGGGCCATGCAACACTACAGTCGGTGTTGCCTTCACCGCAGATGTAGAAGTAGGCCCATTGGGTAACTTGGCGGGCGCCTGTTATGCCGCCGGTCTGGGCAGATAGGAAGTAGGTTTGTCTCAAGGGTGATGTGGTAGTGACGGCCGACAGGATTACGAAGAAAAGCATCACCAGGGAGCCGGCGAGGAATATGAGAGAGAGAGGCGCGAGATATGCGTCTTGGGGAGATATTAGCGATGTCACATAGTTGAGTAAAGAGGCAATTGCTAGACTTACTGGAACGCGCCATCTTGGATGTGATTGACCGGCCAGACCGGATCGCAGTTCGCAAAGGTGACTTATGGCATCAAATAGCTACCTGTATGACTGAATGTAGCTGCAGCCTACAGGTTGGAAATGTTAGACTTCAAGGCGCAAACTTTGAAAAAATTAAAATTGAAATTTTGCATTTGGCGGAAGCGGGAAACCTAAAGTATGGCTGACATTCCGGCATCTGGCATTAAACATAGAACAGGGTAAGGGGGAATAAGATGACAGATGGGTAGCACGTACCTTAGTTTTTTTTTTTTTTTTTCGACAACTGGCTGCTAAGACAATGTTTCGTTTCCAGGAGAAACTAAAGCCAAGACACAATTTCTCAGATTAGGTTGTCTTGAATACGAATCCGGAAGACGGCTTTCAGATGAAAGGCGGTCGGGTAGCTGAGTGGGTAGATATCGATTGGCTTCGTTTCCCGCTCCTTTTGGGGGGGTTTTTTTTTCTTGCGGTCTTTTTCTTTTCGGTCTTGATCTGCAATTCAGATCGATTAGTATTTAAGGGGGGGGTATATGAGTGAGTGATATTATCGCAAGATCGAGTAATGTGTTTTTTGCAAGGATTTTATTTCCTTGACGAACAAGAAAAGGGAGGAAGATGAAAAAACAAAACAATAAAAAAAAATATAAAATAGTTGAAGGTCTCCCCCGAAAATGTGAGAGTGTGAAAGTGTGTTGATCATCGAAAGAAGGTCGTCAAAGGTCGTCAAAGGTGGGCACGAACCAACGCCTAGTGGAGCAACATGACGACACTGGCGAAGCTATTGGAAGAGCTAGTTACCCAATTGAGATTAGCTCTGCCGAATAGCCTGATATAGCGCGAAAAGAAGCTTCATCCGGACCCTTTCTACCCAGCAAGACCCTTCAACTTACGATTGCCTACCTAGCTGTATTCCGTATCTGAATTAATTAATGCATACACAAAATGCATACCTACATGCATGGTGCATTTACAAACAGCAGCCAATACGTACCTAATGTACGGTAGCTTATCTAAATTATAGTTCAGTTGTGCTGTTGCGCTGCTGCACTCCCTGCATCGCTAGTTGAAAGCGGTACAAAACATGCCTTATGCGTAAGGTATTGTATAATACATGTGCGTATGGCATTGTTTGTATAAAAGCCAACTCCCCCTAAAATACGTCATATATATGGCGCATTCGTAGTTCACTTGAAAGAAGCCATAAAAAAATATAGATGAAGTAATGCTATCGACGTTATGATAGCATAACCTTGACAATCACCACGATGCCGAGTCGTCGTCATTCCCCGCGAGGCTTAGAGATATGCGATAGGTAATGTGGTGATACGCTTACGGACGCATCCTCCGCAGCATCCGGACTCCGAGTCTAGAACATCAAACTTAGGTACCTAACAGGTAGGTTAGGTAGGAGGTAGGTATATACTATGTAAGATGGATATATCCAAGTTGCCTGCACCACCTGGCGTATGTGCTTAGGTGTACGCTACGCTACGTATCGGGTTTCTATTGGTTTTAAAGACATGAGTGAGGGCACCGAAACACGAGACTATTAGCTACGACTTTGAGTTCAGGGCTGAGGTGTGAGGGTGTAAGAACGCGGAGGCCGCCAATTGAATTCTGCAGAACGCAACGTTCCTATCGAACACATCGCCCCTTGCTTGAACCACGCGGCTCTATTCGTCGTCATCTAGAGTTACGCAGCTTGTGCTTATAAGCTCGACATCTGTTAGAGTTCTAGCCTTAGGTACATTTCTTATTCTGAAGTCCCTTGATAATTATCGTGGATTTGAATGCTCTGCGACGCGACAGGATTATTATCTACGCTCTCCGCCAGTTGAGGCTGATTTTTAGAGGTACAGTATACACAGGAGTATACCGGCTCATGGATGTAAGGGGCTCATAGTGCCTGAGTAAAACAACGGAGGGCCAGACGCTACCAGGTCATCAATATAATTACTGGGTGATTAACTACCCTGACACTGCTCTATGTATTGTACGACCTCCATCATGAGCACCTATCGCCCAATCAGTCTAACAGGTAGGTAGGTAGGTATCCAGGATTCCAGAAAGTCGGAGGCCTGTAATAGGGATTAGTTACACATTTATAATTATGCTAAACGAGGTCCATCAACGAAGTTAACACATCAGGCTTTGGTTTTGCTGATCGAGTTACTACCAGGTAGGGTATGTTAATATATACACCGAAGGTAAGTATCCCGACCAAGTACACGATTCATTCCTCGATAATGAGTCGTCAAGTCCGGCTTGGCTTTATGGGTAGCTAGGAGTATATCTAAAACGAGGCTACTAGACCCGGATTGCCCGTCCGTTGATCATATCTACACCGTTCGTTTTGGAAATGGAAACAAAGCTTAATCTTAGGGCTACCAAGATATGGACAGAAGCTGACGAATCCAAGCCAAGTTTTAGCCTAGGTCTAGGTGTGTAGCAAGAGTATAAAAGAAAACTATGGGCTTTGACTTGCGCCCTCAGATCCTTTTTATCACCACTCGACATCAACATAATAACTTCTTTGAATAGGCATTTGATCAAAGGTGTAAAGAACTTCCCACTCCCTTCGAGATTTCATTGTACTCATGTCTTATAAGGCTATTGTTGGAGGGGTCTCCTTTTTGCATATAGCCGAGTCTAGGTACCTGGGGTATACACTGGAGAGTTTCTTCCTCGTTGATAAATAGGAGGTACCTAATGTATTATAGACAAGGCCTCCCGCCAATTATACTTTGGGAGCGCTTTGGACAACCGCAAACTATAAACTGACAGCTTCATCGTATTTGGGCCGCGGAACCCCAAGGGGGCAACAGGTCGTAGAAAATTTTGTTTCATAAGGTAAATTTATAGAGTGTCCGCGTTTTCAATGAAGCCAGCCATGCAATCTGATCATAATCATTTATTTTTATTCTCATTCCGCCAACTGTCCCTACACATCTTCCCTCCTGAACATATTGACAAAACTAGTTCACACACGTCTATAATACCAGCCATGCCTATCACACAGGTCCTCTTATACTTAATAATTGTGGCGTGGATCGTCGTCGCGGTCCTCATCGGCATGCTTATCGCCTATCTGAGGCTGGTCTACTACCGACCACCACCGATCACTGACCCTGACCCGAACGACCGCACTTCGTTAATACGGGGCTCGAGATATCGACAGTCGGGCTATCTTTCCGACGACGAGCGGAATTACGCCAGCTCTACTGATTCCGACGAGACTCTGCTGTCAAATGACATACCACGGATGGATAGGTACGAGTGGCATATGTTTATGGCCTAATGAGCTTCGCGCTCCATCCTATCGCGATGTCGGCTTTTAGCTCCTACGGATTGCATGACTGACACACGGCTTTTCGAGATATCATGTCTTTTGATCATCTCATTAGAACGAAGGTGTTCCGAAGAATAGAACATCAATAAATATTTATGGCTGCCCGATAGCCAGACCAAAAAAAAAAGAGAAAAAAAAAACCGACAGAGGCCAGAAGATCGGTTATCAAAGGCGTACTGCATCATGGGTAGAGTATCTTTACTACTTACCCAGGCACGGCGGATATGGTTTGAACAAGAGGTATGAGCGTGGATGAATTCACTACGTGATGAATCTACCCAACACCTACCGCGCATAATGGGGCTATTGGATGGCTACTAGCGATCCACGGCGACAAATTCACACTGTCACTATCACCCTATCACTGTCCTTACCGTCATAACCACATATCACTACTACTACTACTACTACTACTACTACTACTACTACTACTACTACTATCACCATACCCGCGGCTCGTCATGCTGCTGATAAGCAAGCCAGCACAATGAATATTTTCTCTACATTATCCCGACCAATACCTACCAGGATGAACTGCAGATGGATGGGGCTGAGAGAATGTCTTCTAGGGCAAGGGAAGCGACGGGCGGGGACCTGGGAGGAAGGAGAAAGGGGGGCTGGGAAGGACTTTCTTTACACATTGGTCTAGGGGTATCTTGGAGGGTGGCATGTATTTTTCTTATTAGGTAGAGTTATACCTATGTCCAGTGTATGTTTAAATTACCGTACTATTGTTTTAAACCCATCCCCTCATTCTACTTTACGTACCTAACTCAGTTAAGAAAAGCAAGCAGTTAATTGCAAAGTGAGTGACTAGAATATTTATCTGGGTTAGGTACCTAAGGTATCTACCGACCTAAGTTTATAATCAAGCATATGAGGTAGACAGCATTCAGCACGAGTAAATCAGAGCGGTGGTTTTGGTCCATAGATCCAACAGAGACGAGCATATAGCCGGTAGGTATCAAGAAGGCTGCTAAGGATAACTAACCCTGATATTAACCACAACTCGTCTGACGAAAAAGGCTTTTATAAGGTACACATTGTATTATTCTAGGCTACCTAGCTCACTTGTTGAACTGATCTTCTAATTAAGGCGTTGTAAAACGTATAATAAATACCATTTATGATCTATCTAGCTATCTCACTTGTGACTTGTTACCATAATAGGAATGTTTACCAATACCTAGGACTAGCCTTACATGTCTAGCAAGCTTTTATAAGGATAGTATTGTAAACTGAATAATACTCCATGTTCCCTATATTGGACTTTAATACTTTCATAGCTCATCTCGTTAACGGCCAGGCGGCTTGTCTTGCCGTGGACAGAGCGTTTAGAACTACAGAGATTTAGATTGCATCAAGGATGATTGCTGGAGCTCTCAACTAGTCCTGCAAGGCTGACAGATTACATAGATGATCCATGAGCCGCTCTTTTGCAACTAGCCGCGCCTCTTATTTCATATTGATAGTCGTTACTATGTCGTTTGTAACTACCTAACCTAGTACTGTGTATCTTCCAGTACCTACTATTCCATGTAGATTACCCTGACGTGGCGTACCATTATGCTGACCACTGTTATAGATTTGTATTAAAACCTTGATATTGCCTTATGAAATGTAGGTAACATAGGGCACGGGACATAGATACTGGGCCCCTATAGGATGTTAAGAATCTCTTGTGGATATACTAGATAGGTATAACTCATCCCCTCTCCATCCTTTCCTAGAGTGTGGCGGTTATTGCCTACTTCTAAGTGGCTGAAGAGCTTCAGTTCGTACATACATTGGTCAGTCAGGACTGGGCGTGAATGTAGAAACACCCAGATCATCCGCAATACGTACTGGGTAGGCAGTAATCAGATCATGAATCGCAGCAAGTAAGAGCTAGGTGCTTATTTACTGCCGAGTACTATTTATACTCTGTCATATTTTGCGGCCCGTCTCTAGGGTCGAGGACCCATAATCGAAACGTCAAGAACGTGTTAGGGCCAGTCAGGATGGTAGATACCCTTTGTCACATCTCGAATCAGAGAGCAGACCCCAAGATTTACGTACCTAGCATCGTCGAACCTTGGAGATGGATTAAACAACGTGGCTGGCTTCTGCGATTGATGACTTTTCGGCATTTGTTTTAGGGCATAACGACCAGCGGGTTGGTGTTCTACCAGCCCGGGTATAAGGTGGCAAAGGAATGCCGTGCTTGTACCGAGGTCTTGTGACATGAAAACAGGTAAAATTCGCCGAAATGCTCCTTGGGAGAAGCTGACAAGAAACGACGCTCTCATCCATATCAGTAACCGGCTGATTACGACCGCGTACTGTTGCAACGGTTAACTTTTTTTTTTTTCAGGCACGAACTTTCGTATCCATTTATTCCATGTAACATTTGACAGGAGGTCAAAAGATCGGCGGGAAAGATGTACACTGAAAGTTGCGCCTTTTGTTACGGAGCTAAAGCCCCCTAACAGATACCGACATACGAGCGTCGGAGTATTTCCCATTGCGTTTAGCTATCTAGCCCTAGGAAAGGGAATGACAAGGTACGCTTCCTTGTTTTATTCAGAATCCTTTTAGGTAGGTTCTTTGGTTTGGCACGGTGGATTCGGAGCTTCCTCCGCGGCACGGCACTGGGAGTCTGGGAGTCAAATTGCCCGACTCGAGCCGAATATGGACGGCTATCTTGGCTGACGATCTTTTCCGCCCTGTAGGCGATTGATTTGTAAAAAGAGAATCCACGCCGGTCCGTCGGGTGACTGGACATAGGGCGCACACTCCTTCCTCATGCCGGCAGTGCAATGGTAGAATACATAAACTGGTTGTTGGGCCTGCGCTCACCTACATAGGCGATCGTTGGACATGTAGTTGGACAGGTATACACCGTTACACGTAGGCTCGGCTCCTCTTATTCACCATCCATGGTTCGGCAGTGTGTGGTCCGAACGGAGCCGCACGAGATTAGTACAATACAATGGTAGATGAAAGTATCATCATGTATCGAACTTTTTTCGTACGATACATAGAATACTTCGGATACTTAAGATACAAAGTGTTGGAAGTGATAGACCGACAGTAAATCACATTCACTCCCTGGTAACCCCCCTGGCCCCGCCCCGGAGCAGATCATTGATACTCAGCTGCCAATCAGCCCGGACATCCAGTAAGCGGGTTCCGTATTTGGCAATGAAGTGCCGTGACTTTCGGCTCTTAACAGATTTGTACCACCAAAGTACCGGGCACCAGCGGGAACGTACACCTCCCGGGGGGGGCTAGACTCCATTGATAATTTGGATATAACCTACATGTATCTTGCGGCTGATGTGAGCAGAGAAAAGGAGGTGCCCATCGGTGATCATGTGCGCGATCTATTATGCGGTGAGCGAGGCAACGCCATGTTGCAACGCGCAAGTGCTTGCATGTATCTTGTTAGCATCAATACACTAAAGGAGATTAAGTCTCTTTCTAACCATCGAGAAGAAATCGTGAGAATCGAAAACGGCGCAGTTGGTGGTGGTGGTAAGGTTGTAATGGTTTATTAGACTAGGTACCTTCTAGTAATGGGACTAGATTGGATTAGGATGATATATGCGCATAGGTAGTACCTATCTCATAATATGGAATTGTGGACGAATTGAGTTGAGTTCATTACGATCCAATGTCAGCAATAAAAGATGATCCCGGGATAAGGAGAACAACTCAATACCTAACTGACCAGGGAGTAACGGGAGTAACGGGAGCAGGTAACGGGTAACAAAATGGGTTGGTCTAATCACCTAACCTAGGTGAAGCTAATCCCTTTTTTGTTTAGGTACTTTTCTTAGGTACCTAACCTACCTACCTGGTATCCGCTTCCAAATCGCCAAGAAATGACAGCTCACAAAACCGAAAGATTGTGATGGGAAACAGGGATCAGGGCCTTAGTGCGATGACAACCCCTGCTGGATCGTCCCGTGCCACGCCCCATCGTCACCGACAAAAAGTGGTCTGAGCTCAAGCTAGGTGTCTTCACCTTGGCTTTCTCTGCTTCTTTCCTTGTCCTTGTTCCTTTCCTTACCTAAGCCGCTAAGATCCCTGAATAGCCTAAAATCAAGTGGAACGGGGGGGGGGGGGGGGGGGGGGGGTTTAAACAAAAAAAAAAAACAATCCCCCCAATTTTTTTGCGGGGCACGAATTTTGTGGGAAGGGGGTAGAGATAAAGTAATTAAGTAAAAAAAAATTATTTTA
>NW_025953061.1:0-3405 GCF_022478825.1 Daldinia caldariorum | reverse complement strand
CGGCCCCGGGCGCGCGCGCCCCCCCCCCCCCCGGCCCGCCCGCCCGGCCCCCCCCCCCCCCCCCCCCCCCCCCGCCCCCCCCCCCCCCGCCCCCCCCCCCGCCCGAGCTAAACCTATCCGGCCTATGAGTTAGCTGGGCACGACTTAGGTAGGAACGGGGTCGAGATACAGGTAGTATGTACTACACTAGTAGTGTCTTACCTAATCCAGTAAGATCTACATAGTACACGTAAAAAACACCACCGGAATTCCTTCACACTTCACACTCTTTCTTCAAGTCTACAGCGTAGAGATTTTCTAACTAAACCTTGCTCCGCTCCATTATACTAATGTATTATTGTTATTGTTGTTAATCTACCATTGAGTTGTAGCTAGTAGTTTTGCAGTAGTCACATTATTAGTCTTACCTATAACCCTGACATTGCCGAAGCCAAAAAATCAGCCCTGGGTTCAAAAGATAATCCCTCCCATCATCTCGCAAACCCCCTTCCTCTTTCCCCCTACCCCCCTCCTTTTCCCAGAGCGTCGAATGTCCAATGCCGCTCCGCCACATCGCTATCCCCTCGTGGCCCCGGGCCACGCTGCCTAGGTACCCGACGTATTCCCTGGCAACCCGCGTCCAGTCGAAGCTGCAGCAGGACCTACTGGCCTGGAAGGCCCTGCGAGACGAGCACAGCGACCCACGGCGACGACGGTATGCCCCGCCTCCGCCTCCCACCCTTATCTCCTTTACTCCGGCGCCTACGTACACTCTTGGCAGGCGACAGACCGAGCCGCTATCCGCCTCCGAGCTCGCCCGCCTGCGCGCCCCTCTCTCCGTATCCTTGCCCTCTCGCAACGATGAATCCATTACCACCGCCGTCTTCGTGCCCGAGGTCCTACACGCTCCCCGCGGCGGGCTAGCCACCTACCACGGCCCGGGGCAGGCCGTCATCTGGCCAGTCATAGATCTACGGTCGCCTCTGCACGCCAACTTCACCGTGCGCGACTACACCTGCCTGCTGGAGAAGACTACCATTGCGACCCTGCTCCGCGTGTACGGTCTCGCCGGGTTCACGACCTCGAACCCCGGGGTGTGGGTGCGCAAGGACAACGACCCGTCGCGGGACGAGGAGAAGATCTCCGCGCTGGGCGTTCACCTCCGGCGGCACGTCGCGGGTCTCGGTGTCGCGATCAACGTGGGTGTATCCGTTACCGGACCCGAGGCGACGAACCCGTGGGCGCGTATCGTGGCGTGCGGATTGGGGGATCGGGGCGTCACTAGCGTTGCCGCACAATTGGGCCTGCTGCCTACCCACGAGATCGCACCCGAGGATATCGCGGCTGCGTGGGCTGCCGAATTTGCCGAGAGGTTGGGGTTCCCCGGTGCTGCTGCTGTGGAGGAAGAGAGCTGGGAGCCGTGGGAGAAGGAATTGCAGCTCGAACCGGTGGGACCTGGCACAGATTCCGGGTTTGTCGAAGGCACAGTGATGTCATCTTGATTTATATTGCACGCTACTCGCCTCGAACCCCCTTGATACCTATTTATATGGCATATGTGATGTCTATTATAGCCTTCTAGCGCCATTCCTTCGAAGGCCGTATGTGATAATACGAGTCACGTGCTCGCATATTGAGCCAGACAGCGAGTGGTGAGGGTTCATCGTGGGGGGAGGGGGTTGATCTGTATGGACGTATATCACGGCATAAGTTCCACGAAGCAGGGCTGGCCACGCCTCCTCCAACCCAGCCTCAAAGTCCCCACGACAGGCCAAACGCCCCTCCCGATCGATCGATGCACGCGCTGGCGTATGTATATATATCTATCTACCTACCTCCTACCTAGGTATATATGCACATACACTACAGGGCCTAGCTGGGTAGACAATTATGCAATCACGATTGTCCACGGCTTCTCCCAGCCCCGGAAAAAAAGCCAGCCAGCCAGCCAGTAGCTAGGCCTACGTATACCCGACATTCCCCACCCCCAAGCACCAAGCCAACCTCCTCTCCTAAGCGCTCTAGGAACCGGACATCCGCTAGAAGCGCTTCGGTCGAGGAGCGGGCCGCGCGACGGATAGACCCGTTCCTATCTATCTATCTATTCTATCCATATATCTATCCGCTAGTCTTATACCTACATACCTACCTACCTAAACCTATGTCTGTATTTGAAGGAACCGCATTCATCATACGAACGAATCAATCGACGGAGAAAAAAACACGTCCTGGCGGCTTTTCATTATTAGGGATGCTGGGGATTTTATGCAGCGGTCCGCGGCCGATGTCGGCGCTGAGCAAGATGGAAAGGACAAGATGGCATGGGATAGGACATATGTCATGTCATGTATGTAGGATTTATGTATGTATGTATGTGTGTGCAAGTAAGTAAGTACTGTGCAAGAACCCGGACAGGACGGACTACTATGAGGTAGCAAGCAAGCAGGGCAAGGCAACCTAACATATATCTCTACCTACCTAGCCTATAGTATGGCTGGGTACCAAGCGGCAAAGTGCAGCCTTCTAATCAGAAGGCGACGTGGCTTACCGTTGTGGACTTGCTTTTGCTGCACTAAGAATTGGCTGCTACTGCTGCTGCT
The DNA here is from genome assembly GCF_022478825.1 of Daldinia caldariorum. Taxonomy (NCBI): domain Eukaryota; kingdom Fungi; phylum Ascomycota; class Sordariomycetes; order Xylariales; family Hypoxylaceae; genus Daldinia; species Daldinia caldariorum. The sequence goes on along the minus strand of NW_025953061.1, from coordinate 826 downwards.
ATTGCCTTAGCCAGCCAGCCAAGCAGCGTTGTAGAAATGAATTCCCAGGTAATCCAAGTTGCTTGCTAGGATCGAGGATGGGATGTGAAAATGTTCTCAGGCAGGACAGGGTCTAGCTTGCTACCTGCTCTTACCTAGTCCAAAGGGCCAATACGCAAATCAATCCTTGTCCTCCCGCTCGTTGGCTCGTGCTTCGATTCTAGAATTCAGGGTTAGGTACTGCAGCTGTGCAATCTGCAGCTAGGTATGTATGTACTTCCATACCGACTATTGGACTGCATTGACGAAATGTATACCTACCTCCTAGGTAGGCACTGCGAGAACTACATTACGAATTATCACGAATATCGTACCACAAACGTCAGATCAATAATCTCATATTAGTTTCTCTGCTGCTCAAACTTTATTAATTCATCTGCGTTCGGCCTCGCCGATTGCTTTCGAAGGGATTGCGGATATACGTGGAATTATATCCTATTTGTCCCTTTAGTCCGTATTACATACCAAACTCGTAAGCCTCTCGATTCTTGTATTAGGATATGCCAGATACTCCATCTCATTATTCGTGCCGGTGGTATAAAATGCTATCGGCCGCCAACACGGCCGCGCACCTCGCAGTCTTTCATTACCGAGTAACGCCGTGGGTGTCATAGACGGGATGTGTTGCCGCCCCCCCTCCCCCTCCCAAACGGAAGAATGCTCATGGGAATTCGGGGGGGGGGGGGGGGGGGGGGGGGGGAATAACCGCTCACCCCGTTTGTGTTTTTTTTTAACCGCCGAATGGGCGCGGGCCCGGTTTGCGCCGCGGCCCTTTCCAGGGGGTTTT
>NW_025953060.1:389172-482565 GCF_022478825.1 Daldinia caldariorum | reverse complement strand
TTAATAATTTATTATAAACTTTATATATATTTATAAATAAAAGAAAATATATTAATATTATATATATAATTATAATAAGATTTTTTAAATTATTATAATAATAATTTTTTTAATTTTGTTAATTTATATTATTAAATTTTTAATAATATTAATTAATATTAATAAATATATATATATAATATAAAATAATAAATAAGTAAATTAAATAATAATAAAGGTAAAATTAATATATTAATAATATTTAAAGAAGGAAAAATCTATTTAAAATTAGTTAATAATATAATATCCTTTTATATAATAATAGTAAATATATTATTCCTCCTTTCAATATTAGTAATAAAGCACTTTATCCCTAATAAAGTGCTTACGCGTTAATATCATATAACCGTTATATATAATATTAAATAAAAGTTAATTTACTTAAATATATAAGTATTTATATATATATATATATATATTATATTATAATAATAATTTATAATTTATAACCTTTAAATATTAATATATATAAAATAAAATCCAATATAATTTATTATTTTAATTAAATAACTTTTTTTTTATATATAATATATATTATTAACTTTATAAATAATAAAATAACCCCTTTTTATCCTTAATAACCCATTATTTATTTTCCACATTTTACCATTTATTTAAATATAAAAGCCTATAATTTAATTCTTTTAACATTAAACCTTTAATCCTCCTTTTGCCTCCTTTTTTCCCCCTATTTATTAAAAAATAACTACGCCCTTTTAAATTATTATTAATAATATTTACCTTAATAATCTTATATATATAAATTAATAAAAGTATAAATAAAGGTATAATTTTATATATAATAATAACTTAATATAAAGAGCATTAATTAGCTTATTGGTCCTAGGAAATGTTCCTAAACCCTTTAAGCTACTATTAAGTAGTTTATACATGATACTAGCGGTTCCTTAAGGCGTTAAATAAGGAGGAGGAAATTAGCTTATTAAAAATTACATTTCTTTTTTTTAAATAGCTTTATTATTTATATAATTAAATAATTAATAAAATAATATTTATTATAATATTTTTTAAATATAAATCCTTAATAAAATATACCCTTTAATAATTATTAATTACTTTAAAAAAATATAAAATAATAAAAATAATTATATAAAAAAAGTATATAATATCTTTAAAAATAAATTTTATTTTTTCTTAAATATTTATTATATAATTAAAATATAACAAACCTAATTTTATATTATTTTCTTTATTATTTTATTAAAAAAATAGTTATTTATTTTTTTTATAATATATTTTAATTTTAATATTTTATAAATATATATTTAACTATAAAATAATATTTTAACATAAAATAAAATAAAATTTAATATTATTATAATTAAATTTTTACCACTTTTTTTAATATTAAAATAAAAAAGTAAAATAAAAGGAAAATTAATATAAAAATGCTTTAAATTTTATTTAATAAATTATTATTATACTAAAAAATATTAAGCTTTAACTTTAAAAAAAAGCAATAATTTATTACAATTATATACTAAACTTACCGAACTGTACCTTAGTTACAACATACCCTTTTTAAATTATTAATATATTTTAAATATATAAAAAAGATGGATATTAATTTATTAAATATTTAGAATATAAATAAAAGAAAATTAAAGAAAAATGGAAGGCTAAATTAGGCCTTTTTAAAAAGAATTATATAATATTTTTAATAAATTATAAAAAAATTAAAAATTTAAATTTAGAATTTAATTATAAAAGAAATAAAATAACTTATTTAATAATAAATTTTAATAAAAATAATAATTTATATATAATTACTATATATTTATTTAATTAAGTATTTTATTATTATATTATTACTTATTTCCCTTTAGATAACTTAAAATTTAATACTATTTTTATATTAAATTAATATATGAAGAATATTTTCTAAAGAATTATATTAAATATAAGAGTAGCCCAAATATTTATAATAAAAAAAAGCTAATATTTAACTTTTATTAAAAAATATCCGAATAAATAATTAAAGATAAATAGCACTTACGTTAAAAAGGCTAACATTTAGTTTAATAATAAATTATCCATTAAATTAATTAGTATAATTATTATAAACACCCTATTTAATAAAATAAATTTTTACGTTATAAAATTAAATACTTTATTTTTATTATTATTAAAAAATATAAATTAATTAAAAATATATTTTAATAATATTATTAATTAATTTATATATAAGAATAATATAATAATTAATATTAAAAAAAATAAGAATATTTATAATTCTAATTAAAAAATATTATTTACTTTATAAAAATAAAATTTTAATATTTATATACATATTTTAATTATTTATTAATTAATAAATTATATAATTTATTAAATAAAATTAATTATAATATTAATATAAATAACTTTAAAAAAATTAATAAATTTTATTATTATTATTAAATTAAAAATAAAATTTTTTAACAATTTAAATTTATTTTAAAAAATCCGGATATAAAATTTAATTATAAAATAATTATTAATATAATATATTTAAATAAATAACTAGTTTTATATATTATTAATATAGCCATTAATTTTTAAATAATGTAATTTTTAAAGAATATTATTGCTAAAGAAATATAGAAAATGTTAAAAAAATATTAAATTAATACTTATTTTAAATTACTTAACGTTATTTCTTATAATGCGGATACAAACTTTAATAACATTAAATTTTAAAATAAAGTATAAATAATAAAAATCACTTATTATTAAATATTAGTAAAAACTTATTAATTTATCGAAAAAGTTAAAAAATATTATAGCCCTATTTGTAAAATATATGAAATTATTATTAATAAATTTAAAAATTTTAACTTAAAAATATTATATTTTTAAATAATTATAAAAATAATTAATAATATTATTAATTTAAATAATTTTATTTTAACCTTATTTATTTTCAGCATTTACCTTGAGATTAATATAAATTTACCACCCACTGTTACACAGATTTAAAAAGCATAAGCAATTTAAAAAGCAATAACGGAAATTAAAAAAATTAAGTTATAATATTTTATATAAAATGCTTTTAACACTTATAATAATTTTAATATTAAAGTAACTTTTTTTATATCCCTTTTTATTAATGATAAAATATTAATTTATAAAGAAAAAGGTAATTAAAAAGGATTATATAAAGTTATTACAATTATTAAAAAAGATATTATTATTATTTTAAATGCGTTAAGCAGCATATTTACGTTTTGAAATTTATATATTAAACCTTATATTTAACTTAAGGAAAATTCGGTTTTATTAAAGGAAATTAAAATTAAATTACTTAAGCTTATATTTAACCTTAATAATTACTTGTGACGAACTTACATTTAGGTCCGTTAGAGTGTAGTAACAGGGGTTTTGATTTTAGGTAAATAGTAATAATACGGGTTAAGTGTTAATAAAGCGTTAAAAATGTTTATTAAGAAGGTTTAAAGTCTTTCTCCTTATATGGGTTAAATATAAGATTTAGATTAATAGCTAAAAGAACATAAATAAATGTTTAAATATATAGTGATTTTAAATATTTGTAAACTTTTTTTATCCTTTGTTTTGAGGTTATTATAATTTTAATAATCTTATTAATTTTGCTAAAATTAATAAGATTAATAAGATTAATAAAATTATTACCCTTTATTAGATTATTTAAGGTTTAGTTACTTAATTGTACGTTTTAAAAATCTTGCTTCCTTATAAGGTATAGTTCCCGTGCTGTTAGTTTGTAACATTATTTTCCTTCTTCTAGGTTCTTTATCCTTAAAAATTTTTTAATAAACGTATTTCCTATAATATTTTCTTTTTTTTTTTTTATTTTTTAATTAATTTATTAAAATGTCAAATTGTATATTTAAGTTTATTATAAAAAGTAAAAATTATATTAATTAGTAAGAAAGTAAGGAATTTTAGGCTTTTTTAATTAAGTCAATTAAAGCTTTATATATATTATGTTTTAATTATATCCGTTTTAAAAAGCTTTTATATTATTTTTTATTAAATCTTTTTTCTTATAATATTTATATTAAAAAAAGTTATTGTTTTAATTATAACATATTAAAGATAAATTTTTTAATTAAGTTAAAATAAAAGTTAAATTTTCTTAAAAATAAATAATATTAAATAGAAGATAAGATTATTTGTTTAAGAAAGGAAATAATAGATTGTTTTAAGCGAATAAAAGAAAGTTAAAAAAATATTTTCTGTTACTTTACCCGTTTTAAAGAGATTCGTTATAAGGAAAATATTATAAAAAAAAAAGCCTTTATTATTCTTTAACGTAAAGAAGAATTGGATTGTGAGAAGGAGGAAAAAAAGAAGGGTAAAAATTAAAATACTTTTAATTAAGTTAATCCGTTTATACCTCTTAATTCTTCCGGAAGTAATCCTAATAGAGCTGCTATTTTTTGGGATGGTTTTAACTTAAAAATAAATCTGTCGTTATTTATAAGTAATTAAAATTTTTTTGGTAAAATGTTTTTATAAATTCTTAAGCGTTTTTAAAGTACTTAATTAATTCTTAAATGTTTTTCTTTAGTAAATAATCCTTCTATTTAATTAAATATTTAATTTAATTCTTAAATTATTTAAAATTTAATATTTTTTTAACTTTATATTCTTAGTTAGTTTTAACGTTTAAAGTAATTTATATTAATACATTTTTAAATACTTTTTTTAATAAGGAAATATAAAATATTAGATATAATTTCGTTTTTATTAATAATAATAGTTTATAATTAATTTTTAAAATAACTTTTTTAATTTTAAAAGATTTAAATGTCTTATAATTTAATTTATTATTTAATTTTTTAATTTTAATATTTTATTATATTAAATAAACCTTATTTCCTTTCTTAAAGATTAATCCTTTAATCTTATATTAATTATTATATTTCTTCATTTTTACTTATAAGAATTTAAATTCGTTTATTAAATATCTTTATATAATAATAATTTATTTTATTGTGGCTTTTATTTTAGAGATAAGTGTTTTTTTTATATTAGTTAATTTTATAATAACGAAATTATAACTAATATTTGTTTTAAATGGGAATATTTTTATATCTTTATTTATAAAGTTATTATATGTAATTTTTATTTATGGTAATAATTTTATTTAATTATTTTATATTTTGTTAATATATGTGCGAAAATATTGTTTTAATGTTTAATTTAAATCTTTCGTTTATTTATTTAATTATAAATAATATATTATTAATAATTTTTATTTTATATTTATCTTTATTATTAAATTAATTTAAAATTTAAATGTAAATAACTTATTTTTATTTAAGATAATATGTTTTAATAATTTGTGTTTATTAATTATATATTTGAAAAATATATAAGTTAAATTTTTAATTATATTAAATTTTTTATATAGTATAAAGTATTTATATTTAATTAACTTATTAATTATTATTTATATGTTATTATATAATATGTTAATTATAAGTTCTTTAAATAATAATAACTTAATGATAAAATTTTATATAATAGTTTTTTAAGCTTTATCCAAAATTTTTATAAATTATATAAGCTTATATGATTTATATTTAACTACTTTAGTTTTGTTACACATATTGCAATTATTAATTATTTCCTTAATTATTTTAAATAAATTTAGAAAATTATAATCCTTTATGATTTGTCATATAATTTAGAAGATTCCTTAATATCCATATAACGGGTATTTGTAATATTCTTTAACAAACTCATATTATAAGGCCTTTAATATATATATCTTATTTAAATATGTAATTACACCTTTTCTTATCTTAATATCTGTAAGTAATTCTTCTATTAATAATATTTTTTTAATATATGCTATTTATATATTATCCTTTTTTATAAGATATAATATTAATAAAATAAATATTCCTTATTTGTTTAATATAAATACTACTTTTTTTTTTATTATATCTTTCGTGCTGATATTATTAAGCCTATTAAATACGTTAGCTTATATATTAGCTTTTCTTATAATATAAATTATTTTAAAATTAAAGTTACTAAAATATTTTACTTATTTTTAAACTTTAAGTTTTAATTTTTAAATGATTATTAACGTTTTAAAGTTATTATAATTAAATAATATTGTAATTAATTCTTTAATTCCGTTAAATTAATATTTCCATTCCTTAAATACTATTACAATAATAAATAATTCTTTATTATAAATTTAATATTTTATTTAAGCTCTTTTAAAAGTTTTAAATAAATATATTATTAAATACCATATTCTATTATCTTTAAATTATTCTAGAACTGCGCCTATAACTATATTAAATTTATTTATATAAATTTATTTTAATTAATCCGGCCTAAATAATCTTATTATTAGATTATTAATAATAGCTTTTTATATTTTTTAAAAGCTTTATTTACTTTTAACATCCATTAAAAGATTCTTTCTTTTCCGTATATAATAACTATAATAAAATCCATAATTTTGCTAAAATCCTTTATTAATTATCTACTATAATTAATAAAGTTATGAAATTATTATACAACAATAATACTATTTAATTTTAACTAATTTTGTAATATTAATTATTTGTTTAGTATTAATGTTAAAAGGATTTAATTTATTTAAAAAGGTTAAATTAAAACCTAAAAGAATTTATATTAAAGAAAATATAAATAAATTAATTTCGTTTAAAATTAAATCCTTTATAAAAAAACGGATAAATAAAGTTAGTAGAAAGTTAATTATTAAATATTGAATTAAATAAAAGGACTATAGCCCTAAAAAGGATTGGTAATATTTGAAAAAGCTTTTAATGAAAAACGCTTTAAAATTTATATATAAATATAAGTAAAAATATTTAAAAAAAAAACAAATACCAAAAATATGGCAATTAATATTAACAATATTATATTCATAATGTATATAATATAATTAACAAACGTAAAACTTATTTACTTTATTTAATAAAATAAATAAAAACGCGTTATGCCTTTATAACCCTATTTTAAGTATTAATATTTTTAGGACATAACGTTTTCTTAAGTAACATCTTTTAAATATTATTTTTCTTTTTAAATACAAATATACTTTTTATTTAAATTTAAATAATAATTTTAATATTAAATCTTTTTTATATTAATATTTCCTTAAACAATATTTTTTAAAATATATTATTTTTATATAAATAATATATTAAGTAATATTTATTAAATAATATCTTTTTTTAAAAGTATATTAAATAATATATTCGAAAGCAATTATTTAATAATTTAATAATAAGCACTTAATATTATTTAAAGTTAAACTTCTACTATAAAAGAAATGTAAATTTATTTTTAAAAGTTTAATAAAATATTAATAAAAATAATTACTTAAATAATTAAATTATTAACGTAATAAATAATTATATTTAAATATGTTCAGTTACCTGAAATAAGAGTTATTATTACAAAATTAATTATTTTAATATAAATCATATAAATTTAATTGCTCGCATAAATCTATAAGATCTTAAGGTATATTAATAAAAATTATTATTACATTATAAATTAAAAATAAAATTTAACCTCAATAAGTTATTTAAAACTTAATATTAATAAAAATAAATTAATAATTATTAAAAGTTTTATTATACTTATAAATTTATGCAAAATTAAATATAGCTTATTAATATTACGCTAAAACCAATTTTCAATTTAATAATATATTTAATTTTAATTTTCCGGAAAATTAATTTAAATTTTAAAGAATATTATTAAAAATTTAGTTACAAATATAATAACCCAGTAAATATTAATTAACTTTTTAATAAGTTTAAATAAAAGGACAATTATTAATAATTATTACTAAGTTAAAAGAAAATAATAAATGCGGATATTTATTTCTTTTAAAAAAGGGGCACATATGAAGAAAATAAGAAAAATAAAAGTTTAAATAAAGAAACTTTATTTTAATTTAAAAAAGAATTCATAAATGTAAAAGATTTATTAAATTCTTTTTTTAATTAACAATTTATTTAATTTAAAAATTAAAGTTCAATAAAAAATAAATTAAATAAAAAGCTATAAATCTTTTAATTTAAATTTAATAAAAATTATAAAAGATTTTTTTTTAATATTATTAAAATTAAATATAATATAATTTTAAAAAAATTATAACTAAAAATTAATAATGTAATAATAAATTAAAAAAATAATTATTATTAAATAATTATTATAAAAATTATAAACTAAAGGTTATTAATTTAAATATTAAAGAAAAGTTAATTTAAATAAATTTAATATAGTAATAATAAAGCACGTATTTACAAACTTTAAAAAAGCTCATAAAATTATACCTTTATATATATTATAACTAATAAAATTAAATAAATAAATAAATTTATTAATATATTTAAAAAATATTAAAGGAAATATTTTAAATTATTTATAAAAAACCTAAATACTAATATAAAAGTACAAAATTACGGACCTTATGATTATAAAATTAAATTAAAAAAAATAATTTGTGAAACTTAATAAAATATATTTATTAAATATAAATAGAAAAAGGTATTAATTAAAATTATTAAATAAAAATTTGATAAAGGATATATATAAAAATCAAATTTACTTATAAAAAGTTTAATTTCTTTAATATTTAAGAAAAATAAAAATAAGATATTAAAATTAAATTAAAATACTAATATAATATATTAAAATATATATAATTATTAGTATTTTAATTTTATTATAAAATAAAATAATCGTCCCTTATTTAATATTAATAGCTTAATGGAAATAATAAAGAATATAAAATAATTTATAGTATTAAATTTTAAAAAAACCTTTTCCTGTATTTATATAGTTGAAAGAAATAAATGGAAAATAATAATATAAATTTCTTTTAATTATTGTAAATATTAAATTATATTATTCAAATTAATAAATACATTAATTATATTTTAAAAAATAATTAAAATTATATTACGGAAATCTTTTAAAAAAAATAATTTTTATTTGTTTAAATAATATTTTAATTTTTTTTAATTTTTTTAATTAATACGAAAAGTATATAAATAAAATGTTAAAAACTATTATATTATAATAATATAATAGTTTTATGGTTTTATCAATTATAATAAATAATTAATAAAGGATTTTAAAAAATTATAAACTTTATAATAAAAATTATATATAAAAGAAAAAAGGTTTTTAATAAATTAAAAGAAAATATAAAAAGTAGTTATAAGTAATTTAATTATAAAATTACTAAAGTTAAAATAATTTAAAAAGATTTATATAAATAAATTTAACATTATTATAAATATTATTTTTAAATAACTTAAAAAAATGAAATATAGTATTTAATAATTTACTTAAAACATTTAAAAGAATTTAAATAAAATATTAAACATATAATAAAAAGTTATTTATAATAATAATAATAATTGAAAAATAAAGATATTAATTTAATAAAATTAAAAAACGTTAACGTAAACCACTAGTTAATAATTTACACGGGTTAACAATTTACAGTTTTACATTTCTTTAATTAAAATTATTATAGTTTAACCATAATATATTAAATTAATTAATTATATAATTAATTTTTATTATTAAATATTTTTACCTTAACTTAATATATCTTTAAATTATACCGTATATTTTTATAAATGTTATAACATTAAAGCGCTTACCAACATTTATTTAAAAAATCACTTTTAATTATTATTTAATTATTTAAAATATTATATAATATTTAAAATATTTAAAATAAATTAAATAATTAAAGGTTTAATAACAACATATAATTAATTTTAATTATATGAAATTTTAAAATTATTTTATTACTATTTACAAAATATAATTTAATTACTTTAAAATTTATATATATATTTTTTTCCATAAATAAAATTTGAAATACCTTAGGAAATATTAAGAAAAAAGTCTTTTTTTACAATATATATAAAGTTATAATATATTAATTCCTTAATAAATAACAAATACATGCGTTTTAAAGGTGTAAAAACGGTTATATTTAATAGTTAAAACTTATGTAAAGAGTAGGTAAGCATATAAAAGCATATAATAATATTATTACAGTAATATTTTTAGAATTTTATAAAATATAACTTTTATAATTTATTATATAACCTTTAATATATTTATTAAAATATTTTAACTATTTTAAAATAATTTTATTTATTATTTAATATTATTTAATAAAACTTACAACGTTTTTTAAAATTATAATAATTATATTAATTATTATAATACTTATTATAAATTTTATTTTATTAAAATTATATATGTTTTTAAAAATAATAATTTTAATAATTATAACATTAACCATAAGTGTAAATTATATTTAATATATTGTAAAACCTTTATAAAAAGTTTATTAATAATTTATATAATAATTAAATTAAAATTTAAAATGTGTATTATTATTTAATAAAACTTATAACTTAATTAATTTTAACATATTTATTATTATATTTTTATAATAAAATATTAAACATTTTTTTAATATAAAGGACTAAAATAAAAAATATTTACGCATTTAATTTATTAATATATTTAATAATAGTATTTTGTTTAAAAAGTTAATTTTTTATATAATAATATTATAAATTTATGTTATTAATTATTATTAAGGCTACCGTAAAATGTACTAAAAAGGATATTGTATAATTTTATAACATATTTAATATTAAAAAATTAATTTTATTAAAAAATATTAAAAAATTAAAAAAAATATAAATATAAATAAAGAAACTTTATTTTAATTTAAAAGAAAATTAATAAATTTAAAAGATTTATTAAATTTTCTTTTTAATTAATAATTTATTTAATTTAAAAATTAAAGTTTAATAATTTTAATAGCACCTTTTCCCTTTCTTTTCCTTTTACTTTTTACTTTAATTATTAATTTAATTTTCAACTTAATTTTATTTTTTTACAAAAATATATCCTTAAATTCAATATTATACTTAATAAACGCTCTACAGTTTTAACTTTATTTTAACTTTATATTTTTTAACGTTTAAAAACAATTTCTTATTTTTTTATAATAACTTCTTATACTTAAAGCTTTTTAATTTTTTATAAAAAATATATTTACTTTTTCCCCTTTACCAAAACAATATTTTCTTAAAAATAAATAAATTATATACCTTTAAGACCATATCTTCTTGGAAATTAACTTTATAGTAAATTATATAATAATTTTCTTTTCCCTAAAATCCGTTATTATTTTTTTAAAATCTTAAAATTAATAATTATTTCTCGCTTAAAACCCATTACATTTTTTTCAAAATCTTAAACCTAATAATTATTACTTTTTTAATTATATATTTTTTAATTATATAATAAATTTAATTTTCTTTAATAAATTTATTATTTTATTAATCTTTTATCTTTCTAACATTAATTTTCATTTTTTTAATATCACTAATAAAATCCCTTAATAATTTATTTTCTTAACCCTATATTTAATAAAATTTTAAATAAACACTTAAAACTCGCTTAAATTCGTAAAATGTAGAATAAAACAATATAAATTATTATTTATATTACACTTCTCTTAAATAAAATAAAAACTAAATACTAAATTTTACTTTTAATTATTTAATAAATAAATTAAATTTAAAATTATAAATTAAAAATTTATCCTGTTAAATAAATCTTAAATACGTTTTAGATTAATAAATAAAAATATTTAAAATTTCTAAATTATAAACTAATTCAAATCTTAAAATATTAATTATATAACAAATTCTTTATCATAATACGTCAAATCTTACTAATTTAAAAAACAATATACTTTTATAATATATTAACAATTTTAAATTATTTTTATAAAAATTATATATATTTTCTCTAAATTTAAACCTAAACAACCCTTTAAATTTTCTTTTAAATCTATTAACAAAAAACTTAATTAATTAAATAAAATAATTAATATAATAATTAAAATATATTATATAATTATTTTCTTCTATCAACCTACCATCTGTTCCTATTAACTAATATTTAAACCCACTACCTTCTTTAACTAAATAATCCTCCTTTACAGATCCGCTTATTTAAAAAAGCTTTCCAAACCGGAAAATTATTTAAAAATTAAAGAATAACTAAATAAGTTTAAGAAATTTAAACAATATTCAAAACATAATAAGTTTAAACAAAATTCGGAATATAATAAATCTAAACAAAGTTTAAAATATAAAAAGTTTAATAAAAAATCTAAGCTATTTAATAATTATACGAAATTACCTTTAAATTTAAATTATCTTTAATCTTTATAAAAAGATTTATTAAACATTATATCTAATTAAAACTAAAATAATATTATTATTATAACATTATAAACTATTTTAAAAAATAATAATATAAAAAGTTTCCTACAAAACATTAATTAAATTACATAAAACTTTAACCAAAATTATTATTCTAATTTTAATAAATAAAAATTTTATAAAGTAAATAATTATATTATTATTTTTAGAAATATTTATTAAAAAACATTTATTTATTTATAAATTTATATTAAATAATTATTATTAATTTTACTAAATAAAATATTTTTTTAAAATAATTTCTTATAACTATTTTGCAAAAATGTTTAAATATAATAAATAATTTACATTATAAATATATAAAGAGTTATTATATTTATTAATTTAAAATATATTTTAAACTTTATTATTAAGAAATTTAAAATTAATCTTATAAATATATAAATAATTATAAAAATTATAATATATAATTATATTTAATTAATTAAAAATATATTTATTATATATTAAATTATAAAATCTTTTAAAACGTAAAAGTTATTGATTTTATTTATTTAAACTTAAAAAACCTTATTAATAAATTGTATAATATTATAATTTTTAATAATTACTTTATTTATATTAAAAAAAGTAAAAAGTTTATTAAAATAATGTTTATATAATATTTTATATTAATTAAATAAAGGTGTAAAAGATAAAATAAAAGAAATTAAAACTTATAATTTATACTATAAAAACAGAAATATTAATTTAATAAAGATTTATAAATTACTTAAATTTTTATAATTATTATTTAATAATATTAATTAAAAATGTTAATATATTATTAATTAAATATATTATTTATTTACTAATAATATTTATAAGTTTAAAAACTTGAATAATTATTATTTATAAATTTAATTATTTAATAGTATTTATTACCTTTATAATAAATTTAAATTAATCAAAAATTAAAAATAAATCTTTTTAAAAAAAATTATGAGTAATTAATTTTATATTAATATAAAAGATTTTAATTAAAAATATATAACATTTTTAAAGGATATAAAATTATAACTATTTTTAAAGTATATATAAAATTAATATAAATTATTAAATATTAAAAGTAAAGTTTATTATATATATATTATTTCATTTTTTTAACAAACGCCAATTATAATTATTATTTATAATTAATATAACATAAATTACAAGTTAATAGTTTACATAAGTTAATAACTTATATATACATTTAAAATAACATATATATTTTAATAATATATTATAAAAAATTTTAAATTAAATTTTATGTTTTGCACTTTTTAATAAGATTAATCTCTTAATATTAAACACATTACGAAATTGTATAATATTCCTTTTAATACATTACGCAATCGCATTAACAACTGCTCATAATACAAATTTACAATATTATTATATAAAAAATTGATTCTTAAAGAAAGAAATACTGTTGTTAAACATATTATTAAGTTAAATATATAAATATTCTTTACCTAAATCTTTTATATTAAAAAGATAGCCAATATTTTATTATAAATATATAATAATAAATATATTAAAATTAATTAAACTATAAATTTTATTAAATAATAATATAAATGAAAATCTTAATTTAACTATTATATAAATTAATAATAAATTTTTTACAAAAACTTTATAATATAATTAAATATAATTTACATTTATAATTAATATTATAATTGCTATTTTAAAAGATATATATAATAAATAAAATTATTTTAAAATAGTTAAAGTATTTTAATAAATATATTAAAGGTTATATAATAAATTATAAAAGTTATATTTTTATAGAATTCTAAGAATATTATTATAATAATAATATTATATATTTTTATATATTTACTTATTTTTTACATAAGTTTTAACCATTAAATATAACTATTTTTACACATTTAAAATGCGCATATTCATTATTTATCGAAAAGTTAATATGTTATGGCCTTAACAAAGGATTTCTTACCGGCATTTTATAAGTATTTTACGCTTTATTTATAAAGAAATATATATATATAAACTTTAAAATAATTAAATTATATCCATTAAATAATAATAAAATAATTTTAAAATTTAATATAATTAAAATTAATTATATATTATTATTAAACCTTTAATTATTTAAATTATTTTAAATATTTAAAATATTATATAATATTAATAAAACTATTTTATAAAACTTTTATATATATAATAAAATTTATAATAATTACTTTTATTTATTAACAAATATTTTAAATACCTTAAATAAAATTATAAAAATTATATATTATTTATTATATAAAGTTATTTTATTAAAAAAAAGCTAATAATTTTTAAGAAATAAATTATATATTTTTTAAAAATTATAAAATTAAAAATAAGTAATTATAAAAAAGAAAACTTTTTATTATTAAAAAAAAGGCTTTATAATTTTTAAAAAAGGGTAATAATATTAAACATAATTAAATAATAATTAAAAATGATTTTTTAAATAAATATTATTAAGTACCTTAATATTATAATATTTACAAAAATATAAGCCATAATTTAAAGATATATTAAATTAAAATAAAAATCTTTAATAATAAAAATTAATTATATAATTAATTAATTTAATATATTATAGTTAAATTATAATAATTTTAATTAAAAAGATATAAAATTATGGATTATTAACCTATATAAACTATTAACCCGTGGTTTACATTATATTAATAAAGTGATTTATATGGAAGTGTTTAATTAAGTTAAAAATTAACTTAGATAATATTTTATAAAAAGTAATATTTTTTAAATATAATATATAAACCTTATGTATAAAATAATAATAAATTTTAATAATTATTTAACTTATAAATAAAATTTTACAGTGAAAATCTTTAATAATAATTAAATAATCTTATATAATCCTTATTTAAATTAAAAATATTAGGTTTATATTAATATCAAATTATATATTTTAATAAAAATTATTACGCATTTATAAATAAAAAAAATATAAATTAAATATTTAAATATTTTATTTATAATAGTAAACTTAACGTTTAACCTTTAATTATTGATTTCTTTAATAAAAATAAATTAATTTATAATATAAATAAAACTACAAAATTATTTAATATTAATTCTATAATTTAATTATAATAAAAATATTTAAAATAAATAATATATTTTATATTAAGATTTTTTAATAGCTTTTAATGGTTTTTAAAAGAAAAATGGGTTAAATATATACGTAAATTAGTAAAAGAAAATTAATTATATTTATTTTATTTATTTAAAAATTAAACGAAAATTTTACTTATAAATATTATTTATAACAGTTTTAAAAACTGCAAATTAATTAAATTTATTTACATATAAAAATATTTAGTATAATATTTTTTTTATAAATTTATAAAACATAAAGTTTATTAAAAAATAAAAAATAAATATATTTATTTCCAGTAAGTAATTAAGGATTATACTCATTTATATTATTAATAATAATTATTATTACTTACTTTTAAATATATGAATTAAATTTAAAAAATGATTTTATAATAATTTATCTTAATTATAAACTTTATTTAATTAAATAAACTATTATAAAAAGCCAAAATTAATTCAAGATTAATCTTTTTAATCTTATTTATAATTAAGAAAAAAAATAGTTTTTTAATAAAAAATTAAATTATAATAAAAAGTAAAAAATAATTTTATAAAATTAAGCATTATTTAAACTTAATAAATATTAATACATTATATTTAAAATAATTATAAAAATAATATAAAATAATTTTTATAATATATATCTTTATTTTTAAAGCTTTATTAAAGTTAAAAAAACTTTTTTATATTTAATATTTTATTATTATTATTATTATTTAAAAGGTAAAATAGTTTTATTTACAACTTTACTAAAAATAGTAATTTCTTCCATTATTTAAAAGGAAAATAACTTATTTACAATTTAATATTTTAATTAATTTTAACATTAACTTAATTTATTCTATTTAATAAAAGTTACTAATTATTAAGCTCTTTTAACGAATATTATTAATTATTTAAAACGAAATAATTATATAATATAAATAACTTTTAAAGCTATTTATAAAATATTATATAATATAAAAAAGAATTTATTATTCGGTAGTATCTTTACTTTCTTTAGAAAAACCTTATGCAAATTTTAACTGTTATTTAAAAAAAGTCGCACTTATAAATTATTAATATTTATTTATAAAGTTTATTTATATAAATTTAATTTTAATAATTAATTTCTACTTTAAATATAAAAATTATATAAATAAATATAAATAATATTAAATTTATTAAATAACTTTATAAAATCTTTTAAAATAAAATAAAATAAAATAATATTGTTATTTAATTTAATAAAAATATTTAATAATTATATAATTATATTTATTTTTAAACATTATTAAATATAATTAATTAAATTTTCACAGCGTTTTTTACCTAATATATTTTATTTACATATAATGCTTTAATTAATATAATTAATAATAATTTATTTGAAAAAATCCTTAAAAGGTTTTAAATATATTAATTCGTTTATAATTATATTATAATAAATAATAAAAATTTCCATTAATTACTAATAAAAATAATACAATTCTTACAACTAACAAAAATGCCCCCTGTTAAATTATAATTAAACATCAATATCTTAATCGTATTATTATATAATTTAAATTTTATTATTAAAAAAAAGTAAAAAATAATATAATTAATTTATTTTTACTTTTTTTCATTTATTATTATTTGTTAATAATTTATAATATTTAATAATTAACGTTATAAAAAAAACTATTAAACACTTTAGATATTACTACTTAAAAGAATATTAATAATTTTTTAAAATTAATAAATGTATATAATTTTTTTTTATTTCTTATTATAATAATGGAAATATCACTTATTTTATTATATTTAATTAAAACTATAATATATTAATTTGTGTTTAATGGTAATTAATAAAAATTAATATAAATATTTATTATAATTATTATTATAATAAGAAGAAGTAATTAAAAACAATAATATAATAGCAAAAAGTGCTATTATTTTTTACGTAATACAAATAAATTATGTTTAATAAAAGAATAATTTTAATTATAAACTTATAAATAAATAAAAATAGTAAATACTTATAATTAATATAAATAAAAATATAAAAAAGGATAAAATTATTTTTATAATTATTAATAAAAGTAATGTTTTAATTATAAAGCATAAAAATAATTTTTTTAATTTTTATAAAAAAATTAAAAAATAAATATTATTTAATATTAAATTATTACTTTTATTAATATTTAAAAAAACATAATTAAAAATAGAAATAATAAAATATATATTAAAATTATTTATCATATTAAAAAATATTTTTTTAATATAATATTAAGTGTAAAAATTAAATTATATAAGGTTTTAATTAAGATTGTTAATTATTAATTAAAGACTTTTTAAAATATAAATATTTTTATTTTTACTTTTATTTATAATATAATATATATATTTTTTATTTTAGCTAGGAAATATTATAAATATTATAAAAATATTTATTTTATCAATAATAAGTTTATACCTTAAAGTTTAATTAAAATATAAAAAAATTTAAATTTAATAATAGTTATAAAGTTATATTTAAACATATAATATATAATATAAGATTTACAATTCCTATAAACTTTTTAGAAATTTTATTTAAAATAAATTAACTCTAAATATAAAATATAAATATAAATAAATTTTATTTTATTATATAATAACTATATATTAAAAAATAAGGTTAAAATAAATTAAAAGAAACTTAATTATATTATAAAATATATAAAAAAATACTTTAAAAAGATTAATTTTAAATAAAATTATATATAAATATTTCACATTAATTAAAAATAAAAACTATTATTAAAACCATAGAAATAGTTAATTATTATTATCTTAAATTAATTTTATTTTAAAAGTTATATAAACCTTTTTATTAAATTTTTTTTAATTATTTCTACTTTAATATTATACTTTTTAAACCAAATAACCATTAATTAAATACTATTGTAAAGACCTTTATTAGGATTTAAATTACATAATAATATAATTAAAACATTAACTTTTAATTATAATTTAATAAAGGATATTTTTATTACTTATTATAATATAATTATTAACAAATTAATATATTTAAAACCCTTTAAAAAATTTAAAATAAATTATTATTAATTATATTAATTAAAACATTATATATAAATAAAATATATTAAATAAAAAAAGCAATAAAAATTTAATTAATTATATTTAATAATGCTTAAAAATAAATATAATTATATAATTACTAATTATTTTTAAATATCTTTATTAAATTAAGTAATAATATTATTTCATTTTACTTAAAACTATAAGAGATTTTATAAAACTATTTAATAAATTTAATATTATTTATATTTATTTACATAACTTTTATATTTATAATAAAAATTAAATATTAAAATTAAATTCATATAAATAAATTTTATAAATAAATATTAATAATTTATAAATATAACTTTTTCCAAATAATAAGTAAAATTTATATAAAATCCCTTTTAAAGAAAATAAAAATACTATTAAACAGCAAATTATCATCCTTTATATTACATAATATTTTATCTTAAATAATTAATAATATTTACCAAAAAAGTTTAATAATTAATAATTCTTATTAAATAAAATAAAATAAATTAATATTAAAGTTAATTAAAATGTTAAATTATAAATAAAACTTTTTTTAAATAATAAAAGAATTATTATTTTTAATAAAATTACGTATAAAATTATTTTACCTTTTAAATAATAATAATAAAATATTAAATATAAAAGAAATTTTCCTAATTTTAATAAAACTTTAAAAGTAAAAATATATATTATAAAAATTATTTTATATTATTTTTATAATTATTTCAAATATAAGATTTTAACGTTTATTAAATTTAAATAGTTTTTAATTTTATACTATTATAATAATAAATTTATTCTTTTATAACTGTTAAATCTTATTTAATTCCTTTATAAAACCATATTAAAAAATAAACAATTAGAATTTTTATATAAAAATATATAAAAAAAAACCTAAAATAGTTTAATTAATTAAAATAATTTTTTTTATTATTATTTTATATTAAATATATTTAAAATAATTTTAATAATTTCTTCTATTAATAAAAGATTTTTTTATTTTTAATTAATATTTTTTTTAATAATAAAATTTAAATTTAACTTTAAAATTATTTTAATTTAAATTTAATTAATTTTCTTTTAATTAATATATAATATTTTTTAATATAAGGATTTTTCGTATAAACTTTTTTAAATAATTATATTAAAATAATTATATTTAAATTATTATTATTTAATATTTAATGTAACAATAATAATGATAATAATAATAATATATTTTACGTCCGAATAAGCTAGTTATTACTTATATATTTACTATATAATTAGGGTTACTAGTGGTTGTGTAACATCAACACGTAGGCACCTTATCGGGGATAAGGTACCTTATTACTAATATTGGAAAAAAGAATAATATACTTACTATTACTATATAAAAGGATATCATATTATTAACTAACCTTAAATAAATTTTTCCTTCCTTAAATATCATTAATATATTAAATTTTACCTTTATTATTATTATTTTACTTATTTATTATTTTTATTATAAGTATGTACTTACTAATATTATTAGAAATTTAATAATATAAATTAATAAAGTTAAAAAAGTTATTATTATAATAATTTAAAAAACCTTATTACAATAATATATATAATATTAATATATTTTCTTTTATTTAAAAATATATTCAAGGTTTATAATAAATTATAAGCCTTAATAAATTATATTTTTAATTAAATAACTTTTATTTAATACTTTAATTATATAATTATAAAATAAAAATTAATTAATCTTTAAATAGTTATTTTTAAATAAAAGGTAATTTAGGTATTATTTATATTAATAAATTTAGAGATTACGGATATAAATGTATTATACGCTCGAACCCTTAAGGAAATAATAAATAAATATTAAAATTAATTCCGAGGATTTATAGTAATAAATTTTATAAATATATTAAAATTATTATGATTAATATTTTAAATTATGTTAATATAATAAAGTATTTATATAAAATAATATAATATTAATTACGTTAAAATATTTATTAATTTTATGTTATTATATAAATTATTAATATAGAATTTAAATAAATTAGAAATAATTAAGTAAAAATAGTTAATATAAAAGGTATTAATATAAAAGGTATTAATATATAATATTAAATAAGGGCTGGTTTATTTAGATATATAAGCGTTTATACGTATATATATTATATTATAATAATAATTTATAACTTATAACCTTTAAATGTTAATATATGTAAAATAAAATTTAATATAATTTATTATTTTAATTAAGTAATTTCTTTTTTATATATAATATATATTATTAATTTTATAAATAATAAAATAACTTCTTCTTTATTTTTAATAACTTATTATTAATTTTTTATATTTTATTACTTATTTAAATATAAAGGCTTATAATTTAACCTTTTTAGTATTAAACTTTTAGCCTTTTTTTTACCTCCTCCCTTTCCCCTGTTTATTAAGGAACAGTTACGCCCTTTTAAATTGTTATTAATAATGTTTACCTTAATAATCTTATGTATATAAATTAATAAGGGTATAAATAGGGATATAATCTTATATATAATAATAATTTAATATAAGGAGTATTGATTAGCTCGCTAGTCCTGGGAAATGTTCTTGGACCCTTTAGGCCGCCACTAGGTGGTTTATATATAATATTAGCAGTTCCTTAAGGCGCTAGATAAGGAGGAGAAAATTAGCTTATTAAAAATTATATTTCTTTCTCTTAAATAACTTTATTACTTATATAATTAAATAATTAATAAAATAATATTTATTATAATTTTTTTAATATAAGTTTTTAACAAAATATATTTTTTAATAATTATTAATTATTTTAAAAAAAACATAAAATAATAAAAATAATTATATAAAAAAAGTATATAATATTTTCGAAAATAAATTTTATTTCTTTTTAAATATTTATTATATAGCTAAAATATAATAAATTTAATTTCATATTATTTTTTTATTATTTTATTAGGAAAAGTAGTTATTTATTTTCTTTATAATATATTTTAATTTTAATATTTTATAGATATATATTTAATTATAAAATAATATTTTAATATAGAATAAAATAAAATCTAATATTATTATAATTAAACTTTTATTATTATTTTTAATATTAAGGTAAAAAAGAAAAGTAAAGAAAAGATTAATATAAAGGTGCTTTAAATTTTATTTAATAAATTATTATTATGTTAAAAGGTATTAGGCTTTAATTTTAAAAAAGAGTAATAATTTATTGTAATTATATATTAAATTTGCTAAGTTATGCCCCAATTATAGCATATCTTTTTTAAATTATTAATACGCTTTAAAAATTTAATAAATAAACTTTAAACGTTTACTAAAATTTATAAAATAATAAAAGACGTAAAATAATTTATAATAAATAAAAATAGTAATAATAATAATAATAATTACATTTATTATATTAATTGCAAGTACTATTATAGTAATAAAAGGAATAAATATAATATAAAATAATCTTCCAAAACTTAAAAACAATAATATTAAATATGTAAAAAAAATGGATGCTAATCTATTAAACATTTAAAATACAAATAAAAAAAAGTTAGAAAAGAATGGAAAACTAAATAAGGCCCTTTTAAAAAAAATTATATAACGTTTCTAACAAATTACAAAAGAATTAAAGACTTAAACTCGGAATCTAATTATAAAAGAAATAAAATAACTTATTTAATAACAAATCTTAATAAGGATAGTTACTTATATATAATTACCGCATACTTATTTAATTAAGCATTCCGTTACTGTATTACTACTTGCCTCCCCTTGAATGACCTAAAATCTAACACTATCTTTATATTAAACTAATATATAAAGAATATTTTCTAAGGAATTATGCCAAATATAAGAGTAGCTTAAGTGTTTATAATAAGAAAAAGCTAATGCTTAACTCTTATTAAAGAATATCTAAGTAAATAATTAAAGATAAATAACATTTATGCTAAAAAGGCTAATATTTAATTTAATAATAAATTATTTATTAAATTATTTAATATAATTACTATAAATACCTTATTTAATAAAATAGATTTTTACGTTATAAAATTAAATATTTCATTTTTATTATTATTAAAAAATATAAATTAATTAAAAATGTATTTTAATAATATTATTAATTAATTTATATATAAAAATAATATAATAATTAATATTAAAAAAATAAGGATATTTATAATTTTAATTAAAAAATATTACTTATTTTACGGAAATAAAACTTTAATATTTATATATGCACTTTAATTATTTAGTAATTAATAAATTATATAACTTATTAGATAAAGTTAATTATAATATTAATATAAATAACTTTAAAAAAATTAACAAATTTTATTATCACTATTAAATTAAGCGTAAAACTTTTTAATAATTTAAATTTATTTTAAAAGACCTGGACATAAAATTTAATTATAAAATAATTATTAATATAATATATTTAAATAAATAACTGATGTTATATGTTGTTAATACGGCCACCAATTTCTAAATAGCGTAATTCCTAAGGAATATTATTGTTAAAAAAACGTAAAAAACGTTAAAAGAATATTAAATTAATATTTACCTTAAACTACCTAATATTATTTCTTATAATATAAGTATAAACTTTAATAACCCCAAATTCTGAAATAAAATATAAATAATAAAAATCATTTATTATCAGGTACTAATAAAAGCTTATTAATTTATTAAGAAAGTTAAAAGATATTACAACCTTATTTACAAAATATATAAAATTATTACTAATAAATTTAAAGATTTTAACTTAAAAATATTATATCTTTAAATAATTATAAAAATAATTAATAACATTATTAATCTGAATAATTTTATCTTAACTTTACTTATTTTTAGCACTTACCCTAAAATTAATATAAATTTATTACTTATTACTACACAAATTTAAAAAATATAAGTAATTTAAAAGGTAATAACGGAAATTAAAAAATTTAAGTTATAATGCTCCGTATAAGATGCTTTAAACACCTATAACGGCCCTAATATTAAGGTAATTCTCCTTATAATAAGGTACTAATTTATAAAGAAAAAAGTAATTAAAAGGGACTATATAAAATTATTATAATTATTAAAAAAGATATTATAATTATTTTAAGTATATTAGGCAATACATTTACGTTTTAAAATTTATATATTAAATTTTATATTTAACTTAAAGAAAATCCAATCTCGTTAAAAGAAATTGAAATTAAATTACCTAAATTTATATTTAACTTTAATAATTACTAAATTATTCTGAAAGAAGATCTTATATATAGTAATAATTTATCCCATATTATTACCTTATATATTAATATTAAAGAATAAAATAACTTTACTTTAATATTATAACTTTAAATAAATAGTAAAATAATTATATTAAAGAAATTATATAAAGTATTAAATATAAAAAAATTAAATACTTTTTTTAATAAAGGTATATTATAACTTAAAATATATAATATAATAATATATTAAAGTATAATAATATTTAAATTATAAATGGTTTATAAAATTAAAAATAAGAATATTTTCGTACTATATGAAAAATCACGCTTAATAATTTAAAAATATAATAACTTTAATAAAAAGTTTATAATAATATATATATTTATTATTTAAAAAGTTAATTAATAATTAATATTAATATTAATTTTTATATTTTATTATTAAAAAATAAAAATTATAAGAAAAAATATTATTATAATTTATATTTAATTTAAAATGTTAATATAAAAATGATTTTTATAAATTTATTAATAAAATTAAAAAATAAATACTTTAAAAAAATATTATTATATATTATTAAATTATTATATAATTTTATAAAATTAAGTACTTATTAATTCAAAACTTATTTATATTATTATTAATAAAAATTATATATAAAATTATTAATATTTAACTTTTATTTATTAATAATAAATATAAACCCTTTTAAATTTATTAGCTTTTAAATAAATAATATTTTAAATATAAAAATAATAAAATTCTTTACTGCTAAAAATAAAGCACTTACTAAAACTGAAATTAAAATATACCTTTAAAAGATTTTAAATAACGGAATTGAAGATTTTAATAGCTTTTATATTACCATTTATAATAAAGATTATAAAATTATAATTATTTAAAAAAAATAAATTAAAAAGCTAATACTATTAAATATCAAATCCTTAGATATAATTAAATAATTTATAAAATAAACGGCCCGAAGAACGTATATATTATTTATATATTAACTTAAAACCTCCTTTAATTATTTAATAATAATTTAATACTTTAAATTAGGCTTAAAAAAATTAAAGTCTTTAATATTAAAATTAAATAATAAATAATTAATTAATTATATAAATTTAATTATATTAACTTAAATCTTTAAAACTTATAATTATATATTTTTATTAATAAATTATTTATAAATAATAAAAACCTTAACTTATGAATTAATTATATTATTATTTTAAATAATAAAAGATTTATAAATTAAAGTAATAAACTTTAAATTATTAAAAATATTATTTATTAATTTTTTATTAAATATAAATATATTATTTATAATATATTTATTAATAAAATTTATAAAATAATATAAAGTTTTAACGTAAGTTTCGTTATTTATTATTTTATTAATATTATTTTAAATTAATTATCAATTTTAAAAACTTCTTTAATTTTATATATTAATTCCTTTTCTTTATATTAATATTTAATACAAATAAAAAGCACTAATAAAAAAAAACTAATAATTAATTTAATAATCTTATAACAATTTTATAAAAATTAAAAAATAAATAACATTTACTAAATTTATAATACATATAATCTAATTGATATTATAATTAAAACATTATTAAATAAAATTATAAAAATATTAATAAAAAATAATTAAATTAATTTACCCTTAAAAGGATAAATAAAACATAAAAAGCTTAAAAATAGATATATACTATTATAATAATAAATAATTATAATTAAAATATAAATATTAATTATAATAAAAAACATTATATAAAAACTTATTAACTAACCCGGATATAAAATAACATAACATAAATTAATACAGCTTAACATATAAAATAGCCCTTAATTTAACTTATTACAATTAACTTTAAACTATTATAAAGGTATATAACACACTAATACGAACGCATATTAACATATATATATTTTAATCTATATATAAATTAATTTATATATATATTAACACATATTCGAATTAACGCAAGCGCGCGCCATTATAAGTTTCTTTTTAAAAATTCTTTTTTATTATATAATTAACTTCGTGACCAATTAATTGCAAAAAGAAAATAGAGTAAGTGGTAATTATATAACATCAATACGTAAGCACCTTATCGGGGATAAGGTGCCTTATTGCCGATATTAAAAGAAGGAACAATATATCTACTATTACTATATAAAAGGACATCACACTGTTAACTAACTTCAGATAAATTCTTCCCTCCTTAGACATCATCAATACACCAAGTCTCACCCCCATTGTTATTGTTTTACTTGTTTGCTGTTTTTACCATAAGTACGTACCTACCAACAGTTACTAGGTCTTAACTTTACTAAAAGTATAGGACAGTAGGAATGAGGCTCACGAAAAGCCCGTACCTACATGTTGATTAAATATAAAGGAAATCCTCCCGCGCAGCATCCCGCTGTTTACCGTTCATAGTATGTACTGATCCTCCGAGTCTCAAAGAGACACCTTACCGATCCTATCCCTCCATTAAGGCCTTAGGGTTTTCAAATCGCTACATCGTTCATTTTACTATTATTATCTGTATGATACGGGTGAGTTTTATTAAAGAAGGAAACGAATTTGCAGTGACTTTTATAGTTAAGTAATATATGTACTTTTTTGCTAAGTTGCACCTGAAGGCTAGGTATTGCCCACTGAGTGCATAGGCAGGCAAGAAAATGGCCTAAGTCTCGTTCATCTCCACACCGGCACCCCCTCCAAATATTAATATTTAATATTATATTTATTAAATTACTTTAATAATATAAAACTCTTTATATTTAAAAATAATTTAATTTTATATTACTATTAATAAATTTATAATATATAAAAATAAAAATAAATATTAAATTATAATATTAAATATTTTATTTAAATGATTTAAGTTTAAAATTAATTTTAATAAATAATATTTATAAAAACTTAAATAATTTATAAATTTCCATTAAATTAATATTTTTATTTTTATAATATAAATTATAAAATTTAAATTTCCTTATTTTAATTTTTTATTTAATTAATGTAAAATATTATATATATTATATTATATATTTATAATTTTGTTATTATATATTTTAATTATTAAAAAATTATTTTCTAATAATTAAAATAAATATTATATAAAAAACTGTAATTTTTATTAATTACAATTTTTATATAATTAATTAATTATAAAAAATTAAAAATAATTTTTTAATATTATTAATTTTTAATAAAGCAATTTTATTTAATAAAAAACTTTAATTATTATTATTTAAAAGTTTCATAAAATAAAATCAAATAAATTAAATAAATTAAATAAATTAAATAAATTAAATAAATTAAATAAATTAAATAAATTAAATAAATTAAATAAATTAAATAAATTAAATAAATATAAAAAACTTAAAATAATTTTTTAAAAAAGCGCTTTAATTTAATTAACGTTACTTAAAAATATAATATAATTAATCATTTTTAAAATTTATATATATTTTTTAAATAGTTTTATTATTCTTTAATCAAATAAATATAAATATAATTTTATTTTCTTAATAATTTATAATATTAAAAAAATCATAAATTAATAATAATAAATTAAAATTTATATAAAGAATTAAAGAATTATTATTATTATTTATATTTTAAAAGATTTTCTTAATTAATTTTATTATTTAAAAAAATATATTTATAAATAGTTTATATAATTTAAAAACTATATTACATAAATATAATTTAAAAAATTTAATAATAATAATAATAATATATTTTATATTTAAATAAAGTTTTAACATTTTAATTATTATTTAAAGATATTAAATAGTTAAAATAAAATTATTTATATATATTTATACTTACGTATTATAATTATTATATAGGAAATTCCTTATTACTTTTATTTAAGAGCCGTTATTAAAATATAATTTAATTTTAAATTTATTTATTATATATATAACCTTAAAAAATTATATTAATATTAATAAAGTTTAAAGCGCTATAATAACTTTATTATTAAAGGCAATTAAATAGCTGTTCATAAAATAATTATTTTTGGCTAAATAATTTATTATATATTAAAAATCCTTATAATAATTGTAAGATTTAAACTTATATCTTTATAAGAAAGCCAAGCGCTTGGACCATTATGCCAAACCACTTTTAAATAAAATAATATTTACATTATAAATTCCTTTTTTTAAATGTAAAATTTTAATAATTAAAATAATTGACATTATTAATTAATATTTTAAAAAATTCATAAAGTTTTAATTATATATAAACTTAATATTTTTTAATAAATTTTAATAAAACATTTATAAATAAAAATAATACATTAAAAATAATACATTAAAAATAATACATTAAAAATAATACATTAAAAATATAAACGTTTATTTTAATATTAAAAATTTAAAATACTTTAATTAATATTAATTAAATTTTCAAAATAACTATTAACTTTAAAAATATAATAAAAAGCAAATAATAAATATTTTATATTAAGCTATAAAACCATATTATTTTCAATAAAAATAAAAAAACTTAATATTTTTTATAATTACTTTATTTAAATATATATATATAAATTTTAAAATAATTAAATTATATTTTTTAATTAATAATAAAATAGTATTAAAATTTAATATAATTAAAATTAATTATATATTATTATTAAATCTTTAATTAAGTAACTTATTTTAAATATTTAAAATATTATAAGATATTAATAAATTATTTTATAAACTCTTTATATATATAATAAAATATATAATTATTATTATTATTTATTAATAAATATTTTAAATACTTTAAATAAAATTATAAAAATTATTTTCTTAAAAGAAAAAGTTAATAATTTTTTTTAAAAAATAATATTATTAAATGTTTTAATATTATAATAATTGTAAAAATATAAGTTATAATTTAAAGATATATTAAATTAAAATAAAAACCTTTCATAATAAAAATTAATTATATAATTAATTAATTTAATATATTATAATTAAATTATAATAATTTTAATTAAGTAAATATAAAATTATAGATTATTAATTTATATAAACTGTAAACTGTGGTTTATATTATATAATAAACTTTATAATAATTACTTTTATTTATTAATAAATATTTTCAATATTTTAAATAAAATTTCGAAAATTGCGTATTATTTATTATATAAAGTTACTTTACTAAGAAAAAGAAATTAATAACTTCTAAAAAATAATTTATGTATTTTTTAAATATTATAAAATTAAAAATAAACATTTATAAAAAAACCTTTTATTGTTAAAAAAGGAAAAGCTTTACAGCTTTAAAAAAAGGTAATAATATTAAAAACAATTAAATAATAATTAAAAATAATCTTTTAAATAAAT
Organism: Daldinia caldariorum; assembly: GCF_022478825.1. Taxonomy (NCBI): domain Eukaryota; kingdom Fungi; phylum Ascomycota; class Sordariomycetes; order Xylariales; family Hypoxylaceae; genus Daldinia; species Daldinia caldariorum. The sequence continues at coordinate 453,436 of NW_025953060.1, read as the reverse complement.
ATTATTACACGTTTTAGCATTATAATATTTACAAAAATATAAACTATAATTTAAAAACATATTAAATTAAAATAAAAACTTTTAATAATAAAAATTAATTATATAATTAATTAATTTAATATATTATAATTAAAAAAATATAAAATCGTAAATTATGAACTTATGTAAAACTATTAACCTATGGTTTACATTATTATATTTAAATAAAATTTAATAATAAAAACTTTTAATTTTATTATATATATATATATATAAATAAGAAATTAATTATTAATAAATACATAAAAAAATTAAATATAATAAAAAACTTAAAAAAATATAAAAATAAATTTATTTTTTATTTTTCTTTAATGTAAGTTTTTTTTTAAATATTATTCATATAATAATTTTACTTAATAATAAATTAATTATATAATTATAAAATAAAAATCAATTTAAATATTATTAATAATAGTAAATTTTAAAATTATTAATAAAAATATATTATATATTTAAATAATAAAAAGAATATTAAAAATATTCAAAAAAGTAGTATTATTTACAATTTACACCATAAATATAAATATTAATAATTATTAATAAAATTAAATATTTTTATTTATTTTATTTATTTTATTTATTTTATTTATTTTATTTATTTTATTTTATAATAAATAATTTAAAATAAATTACTTTTATTATTAAATTCATTAAATTTTTCAAATCTATTATAATATTTTTAAACAACTAGAAAACATTTATTAAAAATAAAAATACTTTAAACCCCTTTTTTTAATATAAAAGGTTATTTTTAACATTAAAAATATTTAAAATTAAATTATATATTTTCGCAAAAGTAAATAAATTTAATTTTTATTATAAAAATATATTTAATAAATATGAAAACAAAAATAATAATCTTTTAATAAAAATTAATATAATTTATAATTAAAGTTGAAAATAAACTTTTATAAATAAAAGCATATATGTTAACTATATTATAAAAATAATTAATTAATTATAATTTATTTAAAGCATTATTATTTTTAAATAAAATTACTATAATTTATAAAAAGCTTAACTTAAAATAATATAATTTAATTATCAATTTTATAAGTTATAATATATAAAGTTTTAAAATATTAAAAAAGATTTTTTTAAAAGATATTAATAATATTTATAAAATTAATTAATTTAAAATATCTTTTTATTATATAAATTAAATTATAATAAATTTTATTTTTAATAAATGAATAAGAAAATAATTACAAATAAATATTAAATAATTTATTTATATTATAAAATAAAACAAATATTTTAAAACTTAAAGTTATAATTATTAATTATAATAATAAGCTTATGTAATTATAAAATAAATTTATTTTAAAGTAAAAAAATAAATTTATATTTTTTTTATTTTAAATTATTATAATTTAACTATAATATGTTAAATTATAACTTATATTCCCGTAAATGCTATAATAATAAAACACTTAATAAAACTTATTTAAAGCATCACTTTTAATTATTATTTAATTGTTTTTAATATTATTACTTTTTGTAAAAAAAAGTTATAAAGCTCTTTTCTTTTTTAATAATAAACGGTTTTGTTTTTTATAATTATTTATCTTTAATTTTACAGTATTTGGAAAGTACGTAATTTATTTTTTAAAGGTTATTAGCTTTTGTTTTTAATAAAATAACCTTACATAATAAATGGTATATAATTTTTATAATTTTATTTAAAGTATTTAAGTTGTAAAATCTATATATTATTTTTTTTATACAGTATATAATAGAAAAAAAATAAACGCTTTTTATTTATTTAATATAAATATAATTTTTTAATATATTTTTAATATTAATGTTTAAAATAATAATAATAATATATTTTATATTTAAATAAATTAATTATTACTTATATATTTACTATATAATTAAGGAGTTATTAAATTTTAACTTTATATAAAAGTATAGAATAACAGGGGTAAGGCTTAAAAAACTTGTACCTGCATATTAAATTAAAGATAAAGAAAATTTATTTTAATTTAAAAAAGAATTAACAGATTTAAAAGATTTTTTAGATTTTTTTTTAATAATTATATAATTGAAAAACTAAGGTTTAATATTTAATAATACTTTTTCCTTTTCCTTTCCTTTTATTTTTTATTTTAATTATTAACTTAATTAACAAACAAAAAGATCCTGTTAAATTATTAACCCTTTAAATAAATAACTTACCTCAATTTTTTTTACCTACCTAAATAATTAATTAAAATAAATTATTCTTAAATTCGATATTATAAAATTAAGTTTTTACTTAATTCTATCTTTTTATAAAAATATATCCTTAAATTTAATATTATACCCAATAAACGCTTTATAATTTTAACTTTTTAATTTTATACTTTTCGACCTTTAAAAATAATTTCTTACCTTTTTACGATAATATTTAAAGCTTTTTACTTTTTTATAAAAAACATATTTACTTTTTCCTTTTATTAAAACAATACTTTCCTAAAAATAAATAAATTATATACCTTTAAGACTATATTTTCTTATAAATTAATTTTATAATAAATTATATAATAACCTTTTTTTCCCTAAAATCCGTTATTTTTTTAAAGTTTTAAAATTAATAACTATTCTTCCTATAAAATTTATCACATCTTCTTTAAAATCTTAAATCCAACAATTATTATCCTCTTAATTATATATATTTTTTAACTATATAATAAACTTAATTTTCTTTAATAAATTCTTTTAATATTTTATTTAATAAATCTCCCTTTCTTATTAATCTTTTATCTTTTTAATATTAATTTCCATTTTTTTAATATTATTAATAAAGTTAATAACTAAAATATATTATATAATTATCTTCTCTTATTAACTTATTATCCTTTTTTATTAACTAATATCCGAACCCATTACCTTTTGTAACAAATTAATCCTCCTTTATAAACCCGTTTATTTAAAATCACAAAAATCACTTTAAAAAAAATAATTGGAAAAACTTTTTAAATTAGAAAATTATTTAAAAATTAAAAAACAATTAAATAAATTTAAAAAGTTTAAATAAAATTTAAAATATAAAATCTTTTTTATAAAATATTAATTAAATTATATAAAGCTTTAACCAAAATCATTATTCTAATTTTAATAAATAAAAACTTTATTATATTAATTATTTTTATCTTAATATAATTAAACTTTATAAAATAAGTAATTATATTATTATTTTTAAAAATATTTATTAAAGAAATATTTATTTATTTATAAATTTATACTAAATAATTACTATTAATCCAATTAAATAAAATATTTTTTTAAAATAATTTCCTGTAACTATTTTATAAAAATACTTAAATAATTTATCTTATAAACATATAAAAAGTTATTATATTTATTAATTTAAAATATATTTTAAACTTTATTATTAAAGAGTTTAAAATTAACTTTATAAATATGTAAATAGTTACATAAATTATAATATATAATTATATTTAATTAATTAAAAATATATATATTATATATTAAATTATAAAACTTTTTTAAAATATAAAAGCATATAATCTTAAATTTTATATATAATAAATAAATTAAATATATAACTTTATTTATTTAAACTTAAAAAGTTTTATTAATAAATTTTATAACATTATAACTTTTAATAATTACCTTATTTATATTAAAAAAAAGTAAAAGACTTATTAAAATAATATTATAATTAAAAACTTATATATAAAACCAACTCTGCCCCCTATACTAACGTTACTAACAATCCTTACCATTTCAACCCTACCAACAGCAATTATTCTTAAGCCTATTAAAATAATAATAAATATTATTTATATTAATAAATAAAAAAATATAAATTAAAATCAAAAATTATATTAATTTAAAAAAAGTAATTAATATAATTAAGGCGGAAATTGTAAATATTATAATTATAAAAATAATAATTATAAATAAAATAATTATTAATTTTATTAATTATAAAATAAATTTTATAAATAAAGAGGATTTTATAAATAAAGCAAATTCTGTAAATATATTTATTATAAATAACAACTATTTTATGAAATTTATTAATAATAAATCTAATTTAATTACTTTATTAATAATTATTTAAGAATTTAAAATAAAATATATATAAATATTATTAATTTTAAAAAAAATTAAATTAAATAATAAATAATAATTAAAAAATATATTATAAAAAAAGAAATAATTAAAGAAAATTGCAAAAAAATATATATAAAAATAAGTGAAAATAAAGTTAATAAAAACGTTAATACCATATATAATTACTTTATTATTACCTTTAAATATAAAGTACTTCTAAATAATTATAAAAGGTTTTTTAATAAAGATAAAATTAGATTTATTTTAAATAAAGTTATAAAAATTCTTATTTACTAAACTTTTTATAATTATTTTGAAAATAAAATAACTTTTTTATATATAATCTTTTTAAAATATATAAAATATAATTAAAGTTTTTAAACTTTTTAAAAAATATATAAATATAATTTTATAAAAAATAAATATTTATAAAAGATAAGATTTATAATCTTATTATTATAAAGCTTTAATAAAGCTTTTATCCTAATTCGGGCCTTATAATTTATATATATTTATAAATAAAAACTATTTTAAAAAATTATTACAAAATTATAATAATTTATATAAATATAAGTTATTCCAATATTTTAATTAATTAATGTTGACTTATAAAATTTATACTTTATACTTATATATAATTAATAATTTTAATTTTAAGAAAAAGTATAGGTAAAAAAATCTTTTTAATGAAAAAAGCTATTTTTTAATTTAATATTTTTAAAATATATAATTAAAATTATATTATAAGCTAATTTATTATTAAAGCTTTATTAATATATAATGATTTATAATTTAATTTATTTTTAAAAATACTTTCTTTTTATAAATATATAATTAATATTTATTACTTTAATTAAATTATAATTATAAACTCTTATAATTAATTAAAAATATTAATAAAAATAATATATAAATAAAATCTTATACGGAAATTAGCTTTAATAAAAATTAATATTATTATATTATTTAAAATTATATTATAAATCTTTATTTTATATATTAATTTATTAAAATTAAATTATAAAGGATTTATATATAATTATATTTTTATTTTAAAGGTGGCTTATTTTATATAAATGTGTTAAAATATATAAATTTAATTATAATTATATTTATATAATATTATTATTTTAATAAATTACAAAATTATAAGTTGAATTATTAATTAAATTTTACGAAATTTAATTTAAAGTTAATAATTATATTAATTTATTTATTATAATATAAATTAAATGTTTAATATATTTTTAGACGAATAAACCTAGTTCTAAATGTTTTATTTTAATTGTTAATGTATAATAATTTTTATAATAAATAAAAAGTAGTAAAAAAATTTAAAAATTAATTTAATAATATTATAAAAAACTTTAGTTATATTATGAAAATATTTATACTTATTTTAAATAATTTTGAAAAAGAGATTTTAATTAAATATATTATTAATAAAAAGTTAACTTAAATTATAATGGAAATTTAAACGAGGATAATAATAAATTAGTTTATAAAAAACTTTTATTATTATTTAAATAATAACGGTTTATTATATGTAAAAAATAAAAATGGATTATGTTATTTATATATTTTAGAAAGTTGCGTAAGTAAGATTTTTATTTAATATATAATAATAAATATTATTTTAATCTAAAGTAAATAACTTATAATTTAAAAGATTTTAATATTAAATAATTATTATTAAAATTAATAAAATATTTTTATTATTGTTTAAATTATAATATAAATTGTATTAATTATTATTAAATATTAAATTAATTTAAATTAATTTATAAACTTTTGTAATTATTTTATATTATTATTATAAATTTTATTATTAACTTTTTTAAAATTTTAATAATTAATATTATTTAAAGTAAAGTAAGTTTTAAAGAAGTAAATATAATGTTAATTATAATTTATAAATTTAATAAGAAATTATTATTTATTATAAATTAGGGTTTATTAGTTAAAATAATATTAGATAAAAACTTGAAGTTTATGTTTGATTTATGGTAAGTACTTTAAAAGAATTACGGAATAACTTTAAAAATTTTAATAAGTTATTATTTATAGATAAATGGTTAAAATAAATAACGTAATTAAAATATTAAAATTATTTTAAAATATTATATAATAATAAAATAAAATATAAATTGAATTCTTATTATTTTAATTTTATAATATAATTTTAATAACTCCAAATTTATAATGTTAAAATATTTGCTTAATAAAATTATATTTAATTTTAAAATAAAGTCCCTTTTATTATTCTTAAAAATATTAAAAATTTATTAAACTTTGAAATTTAAAGGAAATTATATTAACAGAAGGCAAAAATATCCTTAGATTTTATTATTAATAATATTAAAATTAGATATAATAGAAATTATAACTTAAGATTATTTAAGGTTAATAAAATGATTTACTTTTATTTTTATAAAAATATTCTTTGTTAAGGAAATTAGAAAGAAAATGGTTTCTTTAAAAAGTTAAACCTTTTATTATTATTAAAAAGATAAGTAATTTAACATATAAATTTAATTTTTTTAAGTATTAAAAAGTATATAAAATAATATTAATTGTTTATTTAGTGTTAACGTTAAAAAGATTTAATTTCTTTAAAAAGGTTAAACTAAAATTTAGAAGAATTTATATTAAAAAGGATATGGATAAATTAATTTCGTTTAAAATTAAGTCCTTTACAAAAAAACGGATAAATAAAGTTGGCAGAAAGTCAGTTATTAAATATTTAATTAGATAAAAGGGCTATAATCCTAAAAAGGACCGGTGGTACTTAAGGGAGCTTTTAATAAAAAACGTTTTAGAGCTTATATATAAATACAAATAAAAGTATTTAAAAAATATAAATATTAATAATATTATATTTATAATATATATAATATAATTAGTAGAAGTAAAGCTTATTTACTTTATTTAATAAAATAAATAAGGATGTATTACACCTTTATAACCTTATTTTAGATATTAATATTTTTAAAAAATAATACTTTTTTAAGTAATACCCTTTAAGCATTACTTTTCCCTTTAAATATAAATATACTTTTTATTTAAATTCTTTTTATATTAATATATTTTCAAGTAATATCTTTTAAAATAATTTTTTTATATAAATAATTTATTAGGTAATATTTGTTAAATAATATGTTTTTTTTTTAAAAAAATATGTTAAATAATATATTCGAAAGCAATTATTTAATAACTTAATAACAAATGCTTAACATTATTCCAAAACTGAACTTCTATTATAAAAAAATATAAATCTATTTTTAAAAATTTGATAAAATATTAATAAAAATGGCTACTTAAATAATTAAATTATTAATATAATAAATAATTACATTTAAAAAGGTTTAATTACCTTAGATAAGAGTTATTATTACAGAATTAATTACTTTAACATAAATAATATAAATTTAGTTATTTATGTAAATTTATAAAATCTTAAATTATATTAATAAAAATTATTATTATATTATAAATTAAAAATAGAAATAATAAAAATATTATATATTTTTAATAATAAAAAACAATAAAGTTTAAAAATCTTTTTTATAATTATTTATTATTTATTAAAAGTAATAAACTTTATTTAATTAATAATTAAAGTTAATTATATTATATTTAAATTTTAAATAATATATATTTAAACTTTATAAAAGGTTAAAATTAAGTAAGTAAAATAAATTAAAGCTATAAAAAAATAATATTATAATTAAGAAAAAAATAATAATATAAATAAATTATAAATATAACTGTCGCTTAAAAAAAGGTTAAATTTAAATCTTTATGAAAAGCCACTAACGCCCCTTAATAATGCGTTCCCGCTTTTACCTTTTTATTTAAAAACAGCCCTTTAAATTTAACCTTAATTACATTTAACTTTCTTTCTTTTAACACTACATTATTTACATTCAGATCTCCCCTATTCGGATTTCTCTTATTTAAACAAAATCTTCGCAATAATATTTTAACTTTTTATAAAACATTTACTAAACCACTTAAAAATTCCGAGACATAATATTTAATTACACAATTAATAAAGTTAAAAAAAATAACTATAAAAAAAGCATTAATTTTAATTAAAAATTAATTTAAACTTTAAATAATATTATTTAAAATTTAGTTATAAATATAATAATTTAATAAATATTAATTAATTTTTTAATAAATTTAGATAAAAGGATAATTAATAATAATTATTATTAAATTAAAAGAAAATAATGAACGTGAACATTCATTTTTTTAAAAAAAGAAATATATATTAAGAAAATAAAAACAATAAAGATATAAATAAAGAAACTTTATTTTAATTTAAAAAAGAATTAACAGATCTAAAGGATTTATTGAATTTTCTTTTTTAATTAATAATTATTTAATTTAAAAATTAAGGTTTAACATTAGTAATATGTTATAAAATTGCTGTAATTAAATCGTTCTGCTAAAAGGTAGTAAAACGTAAGTTAATAAAGGATAAGTTCCTTTAAAGAAAAAATTATTAATAATTTTTATTAAATTTATAAAAGGGATTTGTTATTTATTTATTATACGATAAAAGTGTTTCGTTATTAAAAATAATTAAATTAATAAATATAAATAAAAATTAAATTTTTTTTTTAAGAATTAGTGCTTTTTTTAACTGTTATATCCGTAACTTCGTTCTTTTTTATACTTTTATAACTTAAAAACTATTAAATATTTATCTTTTATAATTTAATCCGAGATAAAATTTCGTAAAAAAGAAAGAACTTATATTAAAAGTTATTAAATAAATAACTTAAAAAGCCTTATAAAACTGCCATATTATTAAGGCAAAAATATATTCTTATAAGTTATAAAAGTAAGTTATATTATTCCTATTTTACTTATTTAGTTATAACTTACATTGTTCGTGTCTTAACGTCGAAAACTTCGGCGCCAATTAAGCGGCCGAATGCCGTGTAAAGCTTTTTACCACCTTAGTAAGCGACAAAGGCCCAACCCGTTTGTTATAACTTAATAAATATTAATGCTTATAGGTTTATTTAATATATTTATTTATATATATATTTTTTCATATAATATAAATTATTTTAAAATTGAAATTACTAATATATTTTATTTATTTTTAAACTTTAGGTTTAAACTTTTAAATAATTATTATAATTTAAAAAAATTATAATAAGTTTTTTAATTTTATTAAGCTAATGTTTTTATTTTTTAAATGTTATTATTATGGTGAATAATTTTTTATTATATATTTGGTATTTGTTAGGAAGATAAAAAAGATAAAAGTGTAAATAAAGAAACTTTATTTTAATTTAAAAGAGAATTAATAAATTCGAAGGATTTATTAAATTCTTTTTTTAATTAATAATTATTCAATTTGAAAACTAAGGTTTAACAGTATTTTACTTAAGTTCTTTTAAATATTTTAAATAAGTAAACCATTAAATGTTATATTTTATTTTTTTAAGTTATTTTAATATAGCGCTTATAGTAATGTTAAATCCATTTATATAAATCCTTTTAAGTTATTTTAGCTTCGGTAATTTTATAACCGAATTATTTATAATTACTTTTTATATTTCTTTAAAAACATGGTTTATTTTTTTAATTCATTAAAAACCTTTTTTTATATATAATTTTCATTATAAAGTTTATGATTTTTTTAAAATCTTTTATTAATTATTTATTATAATTAGTAAAATTATAAAACTGTTATATTATAATAATATTATTAAGTGTTAACTAATTTTATATTATTATAATTTTTAAATTTTATATTTTAATTTATTTTAAAATAATAATATATTTTAAGTAATTAATTTTTTAAGTGTAAAACTTGATTTTTTTTTAGGTGTATTAATAAGTTAATTTATTCTAAAGCTTTTAACATTTTATCCATATATTTTTTTATATTAGTTAAAAGTGTTAAAGAAAAATAAAATATTATTTAAATAAATAAAAATTATTTTTCCTAAAAGATTTTATAATATAATTTTAATTATTCCTTAAAATGTGGTTAATGTATTCGTTAATCTAAATAATATAATTAAATATTTATAATAATCAAAAGGGATTTATATTATTTTTTTATTAGTTCTTTTTAATTATACAAATAATGTAAAAAGTTTTTTTACATTTTAATATTATAAACCATTTTATATTCCTTATTATTTCCATTAGGTTATTAATATTAAATAAGGGGTAATTATTTTATAAGTGAGTTTAATTTTTATATATATATTTTATTAAGTTATAAGTTTTTAATTGTGGTTTTTTTAAAATTATATTGTACTTAGTTTTAATAATATTAAAAAAAATCTTTTATAATTTTTATTAAATTCGGATTAGGAGATTTATGATTTTTCATTTAATTTATTTTTTTATATAATTACTTTTTATTATAATGTATAAGTGGTTATTATTTGTTTATATTATATTAAAAAAATTTTAAGTGATATTTTTATTTAATATTTTATTTAATATTTTATTTAATATTTTATTATTTCATTTATTTTATTTTTTAATAGTTTTTAATAAAGCTTTATTAATAATTTTTATAGTTAAATATATTTAAATATATTTCTTTAAGATAATAAAGTTATAAATTATATATATTTAATATTAATGTTAATTATAATTTTTTTTTTATATTTCTTTTTCATGTGTATATTTTTTTTAATTTATTTTTATAAGTAAATAAATAAGTGGTTTTCAATTAATTTAAATTAAAAGCTTATGTATTATTTAACCTTAATGTGTATATAATTGTAATTATTAATCGGGTTTTTTAATTTCAAAAATATTAATTCATTTTTTAACATTTAATAACTTTTTTCGTGAAACTTTTTGTAAAGCATATATTATCCTTAAAATATCCATATTAATATTCCGTAAATCTTCTTGTATTACTAAGACGTTTTTTCCTTTTTTTTTAAAAAAAAAAACTTATTAATAACTAATTTTATTAATTTAATTTTAATATTTATAATTTTTTATTTTTATATTTTTTTAATAATTAAAAAATATTATATTTTTAAGTTTTATAGTTAAATTTAATTTACTATTAAAGAAATTTAAGCTATTTATTTGTTTATTAAAAATATATTAAATTTTTAATTTTTTTAAATTCTTTATTTAGTAATTTATTTTTATATAAAAACATTATTATTTTGTTAAAAAAGCTTTTATAAATATTAAAAAATAAAAGTTTATAATTTTCCTTATTTATTATTTAAAAGTTAAAATAGTTTAATATTTTTTTATAATTATTTATTTTTAACTTTATCGTGTTTAAAAAATATATGATTTATTTTTTAAAAATTATTATTTTTTTTTAATAAAGTAATTTTATATAATAAATGATATATAATTTTTATAATTTTATTTAAAGTATTTAAAATGTTTATTAACAACTAAAAATAACTGTTATAAATTTACTTTATTATTATTTAAAAAATATAATTTAATAATTAAAACTTATATAAAAAATAAACAAACATATAAAAGCATATAATATTATTATTATAATAATATTTTTAGAATTTTATAAAAAATATAATTTTTATAACCATTTAAAATTAATAATCTTCTACGACTTATTATATAATTTTTAATATATATATTAAAATATTTTAATTATAAAATAATTTTATTCGTTATTTAATTATCTAATATATTATTATCGTAATATTAAAATATAAAATATATTTTATTTATAATTATAATAAAAAGCAATATTATTTAACTTTATAAATTAATTAATTAAATTATTATAAATTATTTAATATTATTTAATATTATTTAATAAAACTTATAATGTTTTTCCAAGGTTATAAAAATTATATTAATTATTATAACATTTAGTATAAATTTTATTTCATTAAAATTATACATGTTTTTTAAAAAAATACCTTTAATAATTACAATATTAACTATAAATATAAATTACATTTAATATATTATAAAATCTTTATAAAAAACCCATTAATAATTTATACAATAATTAAATTAAAATTTTAATTTATATTATCATTTGATAAAACTTATAACTTAATTAATTTTAATATATTTACTATTACGTTTTTATAATAAAATATTAAGTATTTTTTTAATATAAAAAACTTAAGTAAAAAATATTTACATATTTAACTTAATAATATATTTAATAATAATATCCTTTTTTTAAAAAATTAATTCTTTATGTAATAACATTATAAATTTACATTATTAATAACCGTTAATACAACCGCATAATATACCAAAAAAATATTATATAATTTTATTAAAAAGTATAAAACATAAAGTTTAATTTAATTTCTTTTTTATTATAATACATTATAAATTAATTAAATAATGTATTATTAAAATATATGTGTTATTTTAATTGTATATATAAACCATTAACCCTGTAAATTATTAACCCGTAATTTACGTTAGTTTTCTTTTATTAAATAATTATATTATTCTTTTTAATAATTTAAGACATTTTATAAATAATTTTTGTGAAACTTTTAATTTTTTTTAATATTAATTAAAAATAAGTATTATTATAATAGGAACTTATTTTTTATTTTTTTAACCTTTTTTTAATTTAATAATATTAAGGTTTATCTTTTTAAGTTCTTTATATATTTAAATAAAAGGTTTCTTTTTAGTTTTCTTGTTAAAAATATTTTACATAAATTCTTATTATAAATAATAATTTATTAGATATAATTATTAATATATTTAAACCTTTCTCTTTTAATATTTTATTCTTTACTTATATTATTAATTTTTTAAAAGTTAAATTATTACTGTTAAACGTTTAAACTTAATAATATATTTAAAAACCTTTTTAATTTATTTAAGACTTTAAATGGCTTTATATATATATATTTTTTAAATAAATTTTCAAATATTAATTGCATCTTATTTTCAAAGTTTTTATATTTATTAAAAATATATTTTAACTTTTCCAGTTCTTTTTAAATTATATTTAAATAATTTTTTAAAATTAATTAAAATTATATAAAAGTATTTTTTTAAAATATTAATAAATTATTAAGACTTTACGTTTATTTTTACTAAAATTAATTTAATAAAAAGTTAAATAAAATTTAATTAATTTACTTTATAAAGTTGCAATTTTATTTTTAAGATTTTAATAGGTTTATTAAGCTTTAATTAATTTTTATTAAATTTAAACTCTATTATTATTATTATTATTTTAAGCATTTCTTTCTATTATTAATTACTTTAATTCTTTTTTATTTTTTTTCTTTAATAATTCAATTTAAGATATTTTTATTTAAAATTTAATTTTAATTAAAACGATTTTATTTATTAATTTTAAAATATAATTAAAAGATGGTAAACTTAATTCGTTAATATTATATTTTATTTAATTAATATTTTTTAAAAAATATTTTAAAAGTAATAAATTATATATTATTTAAAAAGGTAAAAAGGTATTATAAAGGTTAACATTTATATTATATTTAACTGGTAATAGTATTAATTCAAAAATTATTAAAATATAATACTAATAAGTTTTAATTTTTAAATAAATAATAATAATATAAATTAAATATAAAATTAAAAATAATAATTAAAAAATTTAAATAAATAATTAAATATGATTTCGTAAATTTAATTAATTTAATAAATTTAACGATGTTAATTATACTTTTTAAAGTTCATTTAATACTTCGTGTATTTAAAAGCCCGTTTTTAAACATTTTAAATTAATTTTTTTTTACGTTTAATATTAATTTATAATAAAATAATCTTTTAAATAAATATTATTAAATGCTTTAATATTATAACATTTACAAAAATATAAATTAAAATAAAAAGCTTTAATAATAAAAATTAATTATATAATTAATTAATTTAATATATTATAATTAAATTATAATAATTTTAATTAAAAAAATATAAAATTATAAATTATTAACTCGTGTAAATTATTAACTCGTGGTTTACGTTATACTTATTAATATATATATTATTAATTACATAAATATTATTAAATATTAAAAAAAATTTAAAACAATTTAATAATATATAAAATTATTTTAAAATAAATTAAATTATAAACATTTTTATAAAAATAATAAAAGAATTAATTTTAATTCAATATTAATTAATGTAAAGTTTTATAAATAAATAAAATTTTTAAAAATATTTTTTTAATATATTTTTTTAATTTTTAATTTTTTTTTAATTTTTATTTAAATTATTTTTTTATTATATTTTAATATAATATTTTTAAAAATTAAATAATAATAATTTTTTCTAAATTTAAAATAATTAATTTATTTTAAAATTTCTTATTATTCGTACTTTTACGTTTAATACGGAACCGCGGGACATAAAACCCTTCCTCGCATGAAAATATTTTCTTTTAATTGGATGTTACATCAACGTGCAGGACCTTTCTCTAGTCAGTTAGCCGAGTTTCTACCAAATACTTTCCCCATTGCAACCACTAGAACCTATCGTAATTTTTTTTCCCTTTCCCCTCCCAACATCTCATTTTATGCATGCGACGGAATGAATGATTGAACGATTTGTCTAATTGATACATAGCATTTCAATTCTGTTACTTGATTGATTGCTGTCGGATACCCTACCAAAGCAAGCATTCATTTTGTAAAAAGTCGTTGCATTTCATCCTAATTTTCCTTCCTATTTACACCACGCTTCCCCGCGGAACACCCTTTTGCAACCTCAATTCCTTTCGCCTCGCTTGTAAAGAGGACCCAAAAAAAAAGCTTAGTACGAGATGGGTAACATACTTTCCACCTTCTCTAGTGCCGCCGCTCTCGCCAAAGAAGAAAGAGAAGCCATAGAGAAGAAAATTACCGAGAGAGACGAGAGCATTACTAAGCTCGAGAAGGACCTGGCCAAGAAGGAGGAGGAGCTCTCGGAGGCTAAAGAAGAACTCAACAAAGCCACCGAGGAGGCAGAGACTCTACGCAAGAAGGTCGACGAATTGGAAGCGCAGTCCACATGGTTGAAGCAAGAAAACCAGGAACAAGCCGACAAACTCCAAAATGAGCTGAAGCAAACATCTGACGACTCAGCTTCGGTGCGTCGCACTCTCGAGGAGTCCGCCTCTGCCAAAGCCCAGGAGCTCGAGGAGAAACGCGCTGAGCTCGCCAAGAAGCAGGAGGAGGTTAATGCTTTACAGCAGGAGAAGAACTCCCTGAGCGAAGAACTGTCAGCTGTCAAGAGGGAATTGGCTGATGCTATCGAGCAGCGAAACTCCCTTGAGGCTTCGCTGAAGGAGGAGCTGGCTGGCGTAAAAGAGCAATTGCTTACCTCGACCAAAAAGCACGAGTCTCTACAGAGCGACCACGACAAACTTACCGAAGAGCTCGAGTCCACAAAGGCCCGCATAAATGAACTGGAGGAGAACCTTGCTAAGTCACTGGACGACCTCAAGGCTCTCGAGCAGACGTACGACGAGCTCAAGAAGGCATCTGACGAGGAAATTGCCCTAGCAAAGGAAACTCTAAGCGAGACGCAACAGAAGCACGATGAATTGCAACAAGCTCATGCCCAGTTACAGACAGAATCTAGCGAGAAGGTTGCCGGGGTCGAAAAGGATGCGGCGGAATGGAGGCAAAAGCACGGATCCCTGCTGGAGCAATACGAGAGCCTCACCAAGGAGGTAGAAGATGCTAAGAAGAGCTTAGCCGATGCAGAAGAAAAAAAGCAATCGCTTGAGCAAGCTCACGAAGCCGAGTTGGCGCGACTACGTGACGATGCAGAAAAGCTGCAGCAAAATATTGCCGCTCTGGAGGAGAGCCAGAACAAGCTCAAGGCAGAGCACGCTGTGGAGCTTGAAAATACCCAAAAACAGGCGGGTGAACTGGAGACCAAATTAAAATCGCTTCAGGATGAGGCCGAGACGCTACAGAAGCAGCTGGAGGCGCAGGCGGTTGAGCTTGAACAAGCGAAGCAAGAATCCACGGATTTGCAACAGAAGTTCAAGGCCACCGAAGATGAGCGTGAGAAGTTACAAGCACAGCATGACGAACAAACTTCTACGCTCGAAAAGGTGAAACAAGAAGCGACTGAGTTACAGGCGCGGTACGACGAACAAACATCTATACTCGAAAAGTCGAAACAAGAAGCGGCTGAGTTACAGGCACAGTATGACGAGCAAACTTCTACACTCGAAAAGGCGAAGCAAGAGGCGACCGAGTTAAAGTTAAAGTATGACGAACAAACTTCTACGCTTGAAAAGGCGAAGCAAGAAGCGGCTGAGTTACAAGAGAAGATTAAAGCCGCCGCTGATGAGCGTGAGAAGCTGCAAGCACAGCATGATGAACAAGCTGCTGCGCTCGAAAAGCAAAAACGAGAAGCATCTGATTTGCAGAGCAAGTTGGAATCCTCCCAGAGTGAACGAGAGCAGTTGCAGAAGCAGCACGATAAACAAGCCGGCGAGATTACCAGCCTCGAAGCCAAGGCTGAGGAGGCTAATGTTAAGGCCGCTAAGGCCGAAGAGGACCTCAAGGCAGCTGAATCTGTAGGCAGCACTCATATTCTAGCCATTTCTTTAGTTGCAATAGAAGCTAACTTATTGTCTTAGGAGAAGAATACTCTCGAGAGTAAGATCAACGAACTCCGGTCTGAAAAGCAGGAAGATGAAAAAACCCGGTTGGATCTGAATGCCAAGCTGGAAGAAGCCCAAGCCGCCATTACTCGTCTAGAATCCGAAAAGAATCAGGCCGCTGAAAAGGTCGAGATCCTCGAACGGGAAGTCAATCAGTTGAAGGCGGCCGCGGTACCTAAGGTGAATGGCACAGCTACAGAGAATGGTACTGCCGAGGGCAAGGAGCCGGAGAAAGCTGCTGCTTAGTTTCAACCTTTGTTCCAAGATGAAATTGCGGCGTAATTATGACGACTTGGGCGCAGACGGCATTGTCGATAACGCCGGGCATGACGATGGAATTATAATTCTAATACCATTCAGTACGTTTTGTAGCGTTGTGCCAATCGTTCTATGGATGCGTGGCCGCCATCGGTTTCTTCATGTCATCGTTGAGCACGGCAGCTTCAGTTACAAGCAATAGAGGGAAACATGCCTTGGAAGTACTACCCGGCAGGCTTCTAAGGAGGTAATGTTTGGGTTGATGGATTGACGAGGCTAGGGAGATACCAATGGAAATATGGCCACAGATCCGTATATGGACTCGTCTTCGTTATTCAAGTTAGGCGTAGCAATGGTCGTTCGAGGTGACACTACCTATACCAATGAACGCGTTTCACATTCCTTTACAGTATTCTTAACTTAGCACCGATTACTTAAGTATTAAATTTGTTTCCCACTCCGATTAAATTTCCTAACCTGAGACGATGTTAGCCACAGGAAGGCTCATCTACGACGGGATTACTTGTCGTTTCTTGGCCGGGCCTACTTCCATGCGCTCCGCCATCAAGGATGACAACTTCGTTGTCGTCTAGATCATCTTGCACTCTCCTCCACCGAGTCGCTTTAGAATCACGACCTTCTAGCTTAGTCCCTTTACCCCTGACATCAAAAACTGGCTTGATTAGCGAACCTAGTAATGGGTTTTTGCTGAAAGCACCGCCAGCCTCGTTCCCTTTGTTGGTATTATCATGGTCGGTATTTTTGACTTCCTGTGGGGCTGCATATGTCTGCATATCGTCGTCTTCAGGGCTTTCTGGTCGCTCGACGGCGGCCATCTTTCTAACTACCTTACCGCCTACTACATCGATACTAATGACTTGCCGTCGTTTCTCGTAGTCTGGGCGAGCATTCCATTCTATCTCTCTTAATATCTTTTGCTGGCGTTTCAATTCTCGAGCTCTTTCTTCAGGGGTGGCCCAAATATTACCGCCGAATCCTGTCATTGCTCCACTGACATCAAAGTCAGCAGCTTCGTCTCTGACGGTTGTTCGGCGTGCATTCTGGGCCTGGAACCCTAATAGACGATCCCTATGCTCTAGTGCCTTTGCTTGTGCTTCGCTAGTCTCTCCGAGAGTTTCCTTGGGGTTTGAGAAAGGGGCTGGAGTCCTTGAAACGTCGGCCTTTTTATGAGCCTCACGATCTGCAGCCATTTTTTCTCGGCCCCTCTCCTCGCGTAGTTCTCGTATCATTAGCTGTATTTCAACCGGGCTCAGAAGGGGCGTGCCACAGAAGGTACAAGGTCCCAGGCCTTCTTTCACACATATGACTTTGCCACAATTCACGCAATTAGGCGCGGCAGCTAGCAAAGGATGTCTAGCTGCGACACAGTTACATTTCCGCGCTGAGTCGTCTGTCCCCAGAGTAGGATTGGTAGCGGTTTCAAGGAGTCGGATGGCGTTGTCTAGGTCTGACAGAGCTGTAGATGCGCCATGCATGGCAGTGCCGCCCGAGATGTGAATTTTGGCCTTTGGTGCTGGTGTGGAGGAGCGTGAAGCAGGCGTGGATTTTGGCTTGGGTTTCCGGACATCTGATATCAGTTGACCTGCAGCAGAGGGAGGTAGCTTTAGCGGCGGGGGAGTAGCTGATTTCTGAGCCGGAGGCTTCTTTCTTGACCCCGATCCAGCTGACGCTGCGGCCGGGCTAGGACGTTGAACAATGTAATCACTTTCAATATCCTTGTTGTAGACGGTCCCTGGAACAGGGCCCTGGTTGGTGACTTGACGAGGAGCGGGAGTGTGCAACTGAGGCTTTGGTTTCTTAGGTGCTCTCACCGGCTTTGGCACCGGTTCGATGTGCGAAGATCTGTTTGATAACGCACTGCAAGCTTTGGGATCTTGCCTCTTCGAATTGAAGGAAGCTATGAAGTCGATAGATTCAGGAGACTCGCCGAGTAAATTCCGAAAATGCTCTGCGGCCTCTGGCTTGGAGAGCGTCGTCGCATAGTCTATGACTTGCTTCAGTTCGGCCTCTGGTAGAGGAAGTAGCTTTGATAGTTGGAACGCTGACATGGCAAGCTACTTTGAAATGAACCAAATGGCGTTGACTGGAGAGATATGATGTCCCCTTATGACGAGGCCGTTTGCTGGGACGGGTATAATGTGATCGCTCTCAAGATCGAAAAGGTTCCAATAGATATTTGGAATTGAGAGATGACACACGCCGACGTATATTGTACCGAGGTATCTGTAGGTACGATGTATTATACATTAGGTAAGGTACAGGTACCTAACTACCAGGTAGGTACCTAAGGTTGTAAGAACCTTGAACCTTGAAGTTTGCAGATGGACCCACCGGGCACAATTACCTTAGGTACCTAGGTACATCATTCATACTTTATTATGTACTTCGTACCAGGTAAGGTACCGTTGAAACCCCTCAAACTCTAAGTTAATACATTTTCATAAATAAAGGAAACCAACGATACCTATTTGTAATAAGGTAATAATAACACACTCTCTTTTACACAGGCCAAACAGGGAAGTTGCCATAATCGAACAGAGGGCCTAGAACAATGTAACCTGGTTTCGATTACGTCTTAATCGAAGAACGCTCTGGTTTTGTCCGCGCTGCTGGCAAAGATCACCGGGCGGCTTTTCTACCTGACCTAGGTCATGATGGCCGCCTATTGAAATTTCAAGGCGACATATTTCCCAGACACGCGGACGGGTCACTCCTATGACGTTTATGCGCGTGACTATATTATGCAGGCCACATGGGACTGTTCTTCTTAGCTACCTACCACTTTCTTAGGTAGGTAGTTGACATGAACAGGAAGTATAAGGCAGGGAAATGTAGATAAAGATGGTGTTGGTATCCCTATTAAACATACCCCGGAATGATCGTCAAAGAATTAAATACCAAATCGGTTCGGCTCACGCAGATCTTTTCATATCAAGGTACAGTACTTGGGGAGGTACGTTTTCTAAACTTCTAATATTCATTTCTCATTTTTTTTATACACTACTTTAAGGATATTGGTCTGACTATCTGAGACCAAAAAGGTAAATTCTATATTGCATAATCCGGTAAGGTTCCTCCCGTCGTCTTAGCCATTGCCGGGGGTCTTAATCTGGAGAAAATCCTTCCTCTGGATTCCCCCCCCTGGATTCAGTGACGTCGCAGGTCCGTTGTTTACCGGTGAACTCACTTATACAACAACTTATATTAGAATTCGGTATACACATATGCACGACCTGCAACCCTATATCTTCCCGGCAATTAGATCGATTAATATTACGTCAACACTTATTCAATATACAGATCGTGTCTAATCGGTCGCATCTTTTGCTGCTGTCAACCGGTATCGCTCCAACCTATGCAGCTTCGATAGGTCGCATCGCAAGGTAACTCTACCTTGGTACCTGCGTTACCCGAGCCTACCAAAGTCTAACCAGAGTCTTAATGGTACCAAATTGCATCTATTGATCTCGAAATGGCACCGCAGTCTTATAACACCTTCGGGGCAACTGATTTAAAGAGCTCTGAACTTAAAGAGCAAGCCGATTGGTTGCCCGCGCATCACGGCAAGGAATATGTACCGAGGAGGAAACCGAATCGCGGGCCGTCCGCTGCCGATTACTTTCTTCTCAAGGTTTCTGCTCTGATATCCGCCATTGGTGTATTTTATTTGCTCGCCTATACCCTCGCCCAACGACGAGCATCTCCGCAACCTCAGCTTGAAAATATAAGGGGTACTTCATTCTTAGATCATGAGACCCCTATTAGCGCGTTTGCTGGCAAATCATTCTTAAGACATAACATCCCTTTTATTGATATCCCTGATTCCCTTATCGAGGATGTCTACTATTATAGGTGGACGACCATTCAGCGTAACCTTCGTTACATCAAGGCTGGAACCGGTTACATGTGTACCGAGTTTGTTCAACCAGTAGGCTACGCCAAGGCTTTTGGTTCTATCGATGCCGCTGCTGGCCACCAGATTGACGAGTCAAGATGGCTGAGAGATACCTTCTATGGCGATGACTATATTTATCTCTATACTCGTGGCCCAGCCGATGCGCTGCAGTATACCCAATGGATCCTCGATGCCGCGAGTCGCCGCGCTATGGTGACCGGTGACACCCAGTTTCTCGCCGCTCAGCTCGATGATATGATCCGCATATGGCATGAATGGGATGAAGTCTACGACGGGGCAGCTGGTTTATATTACTATCAACCAGTCTGGGATGCCCAAGAATTATCTCTACCTGGTTTTATTGCCGATCCTAATGGCACTGATTGGACCCTCAGGAAGGATGGTCCAGATACCTTCAGGCCTAGCCATAATGCTTATATGGTGGCAAATGCTAAAGCAATAGCTCGCGCCGCTCATCTAGCCCGCGACGGGTTTCGTGAAGCACAGTTTACCATTTTGGCCGACAGCCTCGAAGAGGCCATGTACGAGAGGATGTGGGCTCCCGAGCAGAAGTTTTTCATGGATATTATTCGGCCAAACAATCCCAACTTGACACGGCTCACCGGAAGGGAACAGGTTGGCTTATTCCCATATCGATTCGGCATTGGCTTAGACAAATCGTACGCACAGCCAGCCATCGATGCTATGTTTGATCCGGAAGGTTTTTTAGCCCCTTACGGCCCAACAACCTTAGAGATAAGAGATCCGTGGTTCATGGCTACTAGGCCAGACAACTACTGTAGGCTGAATCCCCGCTTGATAGTATAGCCCTCAAGCGAGAATCGTACAACTTATTGACTGTTCATAGGCTGTTACTGGAACGGTATGTCTTGGCCGTATTCAACGGGACATACCCTCAAGTCACTTGCTGCGATATATCGTTCTAAAACCACGAATGTTACCGCAGAGCAGTACCTGCAGTATCTGCAGACTTACGCCAGGACTCAGCAGAAGGACGGCCACCCCTATATTGCAGAATCTCATTATCCCTTCTCGGATGCTTGGAGTGCCGATGGTTGGAACCATTCAGAGCATTATGACCACTCGACTAATAATGACGATGTTATTACTGGCTTGCTCGGTATCATACCGCAGCAAGATGATAAACTTAAGATCTCCCCTATCATCCCGAAGAATTGGACTTACTTTGCCCTCGAAAATCTGGCTTATCATGGACACCTAGTGACCGTGCTCTACGATAAATTTGGGTCAAGATATAAAGTTGGGCATGGATTGACAGTTTATGTCGATGGCAATAAAGTATATAATGGTGCTGGGAAGCATGCTACAATACCTATCCCCCCGCCCATCCTACCAGGCGATGCGTTGATTAACATTGCAGGTTAGTATTAACTGATCCTTTGAGTTTTAACCCCCTGACTGGATTGTTTGCATATTGCGCATTGTTTGGATTTATTCCAGCGATTATGGTGAGGGTCATAGCTGACTGATATACCTAGCGAATCCTGCTGGACCTGGCCAGTACCCAACAGCTGATGCGACATATACAAATTCCGGCGACTTCCAATTTAAGGCCATTGACGGTGTTCTATTTTACGACTCGATACCCGATAATCGATGGACAAACTACGGATCACCAAATCTAAATGACACGCTCACGATTACATTTTCTCGACCCAGAAACATCTCTTCTGTAACCCTCGCGTTGTTTTCAGACGTTGCAAGAGGCGGAGGCGTAGATGTACCGGCCCGTATAGAAATATACGGATCCACGGGTTTGTTGGCTGCGATTAATGACTCCTCTAGTCTATTGCCAAACGACCGTAATGAAATAAAGTTCGGCCAAATTGAGACACAATTCTTAGCAGTTAACCTGTACCGGAAGTCGTCGCACCTCTGGGTCGGCATCTGCGAACTAGAAGTTTGGACGCCGCCTATTTCTGGGCCGACCTATCACGCAGTCGATGCTTACCTTACCGGGCAAGACACGCGTGTCATCTTTGATAATAGATCATCTGCCACGGCTAACGGAGCCGTTGTTGGAGGATTAAATACGGATAGCAACGTGGCCTTCTCTGGAGTTTTGTCTCGTGGTGGTCCGGCCTCTTTGGTCCTCACCTACTCGAATATGGGTAATACGACGGTAGAGCTAAGTGTCGAGGTTAATCAGGTACCAAGAGCTAGCCTCAGTCTCCCCCCTAGCGCGGGAAATTACATCAGTACCAATACAACAACTGTATTGTTGGCTTCAGGGAAGAACTACGTTAGCTTAAGAGGAGGCTCGAAGGACGAAGCTGTAAGGTTGGAAACTTTAAACGTGCTATGACATCCATCCCTGGTACAGATTTCAATCAAATCACGATTACATGTTGGACCATATCTTTCTGCATACCCAATGTACCTAACCTAGTTGTAGCACTGAAACGTCTATTATTGTTCAGTTCAATCAATGTCTCAAGTCTAGAACCGTCCCAGTAGAATTCGGGCAAAATACAAAGGCTCTCTCGAACCTGAAGACGAAGCATCTTTACTTAGCGTCATGGAGACGTGGAGCAGCATCGAGGTGTTGGTAGACGAAAAGCGGTTGTCTACGTGAGGCCAGAGCTGAGTAGGGAGAGAGTTGCGATTTGAAGAACATACAAGCGCATCTGTAAAACGAGGGGGAAGAAGCCTTGAAGCAATACGAAGAGCCAGACGGTCTTAACAACGAGTTTATCGCTACAACATAGGTGCCATACGGATATCATCATCGAAAATAAGGAGATGTTTGATAAAGGGGCCAGATGGGAAAGAAAGAAATTACCTAAGATAGGTGATTTTGCGAGTGTTAATGAATTGGAAATGGAACAAATGATGAAAAAGAAAGATTACCTCCTACCTATGATATACATACCTAGTAGGTACCTAAGACCTAAGTTAGGTACATGACCTTGGGGTAGATGTATGAGAAAGGAAAGGTCGTCGCACAAGAAACTGCCCTAGGTACATTTGGGCGTCTGTGCGCTGGAGCGAAGGAATTTTAACCCTGCAGGAAACCTTGTATGCACAGTGCAGCAACTGCAAGGCATTCAATCAGTTGCCAACACTTGTCATAATCGACTGTTGCCACACGTCATCTCGATTTTCCGAGTTCAACAATTTCCGTGCAAAGTACATCGAATATTCGAAATATTGTTGTCCTTTCCACTTTTGCTCTTTTTTTTTTTTTCTTCTTTCTTAATACACTCAACGTCGGATGTGATAAGGGAGAAGAACGAAGGTCGAATAAAGGGTCATATATTTATTGTATCTCTTAAGTCTCTTGAGACTTATGAGAACACCGAGAGGCCCGGTGTTATAATGGCTCTCGTTGACAATTCCCAGATTCAGAGCGCCGAACTGCTCAAGCCGCTCCCTCTTTATCTTCACGCTTATATCGCGCCATTTGCTATAATATGGCCTATATTTGCCCGCTATTTCCTCACTCCCGAACTATACGCCAAGCACATTGGCTCATCTGAATGGACTTTCGTCTGGTGTGGTACTATCATCACTCTGCAAAGCTTGGCCTGGCTTAGCACAAACTGGAGCGTCAATATCAGGGCTCTCTTCACTGCGAGGAAAGCCAGCAGGATTCAAGATGCAGAGCTGATCAAGGTCATCCCCGTCGCCAATGCCGGCTCAGCCGACATCTGCAAGCTTACTCGCGATAAGGTATGTACATATATCCTCGTTCTCTTCGCGTTGCTCCCCTCTACCTTTGCTGACCGGTTTGCGTGTTCTAGGTTGGCGACAAGATAAATCTCTCCTTTCTATTCCAGAAGCGCCGTTTTCTCTACGACCCTGCCCAGCAATCTTTTAGTCCTTTGTCCTACGAGATCGATGCTGAACCCAAACCCAAGATCGGCAAATATCAGAAGTCGACCGGTATCTCTTCTCAAGCTGAACTTACTAGACTTGAGCAATACTATGGCTCTAATACTTTTGACATTCCCGTCCCCACCTTCACCGAGCTCTTCAGGGAGCATGCTGTTGCTCCCTTCTTCGTCTTCCAGGTATTCTGCGTTGGTCTTTGGATGCTGGATGAGTACTGGTATTATTCTCTGTTTACCCTTTTTATGCTTGTCGCATTCGAGAGCACTGTGGTCTGGCAACGACAACGTACCTTGACCGAATTCCGAGGCATGAGTATCAAACCGTATGATATATGGGTGTACCGATTAGGCAAGTGGATTGAGCTCGAGAGCGACAAGCTGCTTCCAGGTGACCTTGTTTCCGTTGGCCGAACTAAAGAGGATAGCGGTGTGGCGTGCGATATGCTTCTGGTCGAAGGTACGGCTATCGTCAACGAAGCTATGCTTTCGGGAGAGAGCACTCCCCTGCTGAAGGATTCGATACAGCTTAGACCTGCTGATGCTTCAATCGATACCGAGGGGCTTGACAAGAATGCATTCCTTTGGGGTGGCACCAAGGTCTTGCAGGTCACGCATGGTAATCCCGATGAGGAGAAGCCTAAGCTTGCTTCGGGTGTTCCACCGCCTCCTGATAATGGTGCTATGGCAATCGTCATGAAGACTGGCTTCGAGACATCACAGGGTAGTTTGGTCCGCACTATGATATATTCGACGGAGCGTGTTTCCGCCAACAATGCGGAGGCGTTATTTTTTATTCTCTTTCTTCTCATTTTCGCGTTGGCAGCTTCGTGGTATGTCTGGGATGAAGGCGTCAAGAAAGACCGCAAGAGGTCCAAGCTGCTTCTCGACTGTGTTTTGATCGTCACCAGTGTTGTGCCTCCCGAGCTTCCCATGGAACTCAGCTTGGCAGTCAATACTAGTTTGGCAGCCTTGGCCAAGTTCGCCATCTTCTGTACCGAACCTTTCCGTATCCCCTTTGCCGGCCGTATCGACATAGCCTGCTTTGACAAGACCGGTACCCTGACTGGAGAGGACCTTGTCGTCGAAGGTATCGCAGGACTTGGACTTGGCCATACTGGCACCGATACCCCTCGCGAGTCTGATGGTGCCCACAGCCGTTTAACCCCTGTCAAAGATACTGGAATGGAAACAACACTCGTGCTTGCCAGCGCTCATGCTCTTGTTAAGCTTGAAGATGGCGAAATTGTAGGTGATCCTATGGAAAAAGCCACGCTTACGGCTCTCGGCTGGGGTCTAGGGAAAAATGATACTCTCGCCGCGAAGCCTTCCGTTACGGCCGCGGGAGGTACATCAGGTGTTGTTCAAATTAAGCGCCGTTTTCAATTCTCGTCCGCTTTAAAACGCCAGAGTTCCGTCGCTACCGTGAATGCTGTCTATCCTAAGACGGGCAATAAGATACGCGGTACATTTGTGAGTGTGAAGGGCGCCCCGGAAACTATAATGAAGATGCTTGTCTCCGTCCCCAAGGATTACGAAGAGACCTATAAGTACTTTACGCGGCGGGGTTCCCGGGTGCTTGCTCTCGCCTACAAACAGCTAACATCCGATCAAGAGCTCGGCTCCGGCAAAATTAACGATCTGAAGCGTGAACAAGTGGAGGCCGATCTTACCTTTGCTGGTTTCTTGATTCTGCAGTGTCCTCTGAAAGATGATGCAAAGCAAGCTGTACAAATGTTAAATGAGAGCAGCCATCGTGTCGTCATGATCACCGGAGACAACCCGCTTACGGCTGTACACGTCGCGAGAGAGGTCGAAATTGTGGATCGCGATGTACTCATTCTGGATGCCCCGGAACAAAACCATGGAGGGCATAAGCTGGTTTGGCGTAGCGTCGATGATAAGATCAATATTGAAGTTGACGCGTCGAAACCGATCGACCCTGAGATCATCAAGTCAAATGACATTTGCGTTACCGGATATGCGCTGGCCAAGTTCAAGGATAATAAAAATACCTGGCGTTCACTGCTCCGTCACACCTGGGTGTATGCTCGTGTGTCCCCGAAGCAAAAAGAAGAAATCCTCTTGGGTTTGAAGGATATGGGCTACTTTACACTGATGGCTGGCGACGGAACCAACGATGTTGGGGCTCTAAAGCAGGCCCACATCGGTGTTGCTCTTCTGAACGGTACGCAGGAAGACTTGACAAGGATCGCAGAGCATTCACGCAACACCAAGATGAAGGAACTTTACCAGAAACAGATCGACCTCATGAAACGATTCAACCAGCCTACGCCTCCTGTCCCACCCATTATTGCTCACTTGTACCCTCCTGGCCCTTCTAACCCTCACTACGAAAAGGCGATGGAAAGGGAAGCACAGAAGCGAGGCATCACCGTCGAAGAACTTGCGAAGCTTAATGGCACGAACATTGAGACTGTAACTAGTCCAGCGGCTCAGCAGCTCTTGAACCATGACCCCAGAACGGCTAAACAACGAGAGGCGGCCAACAAGGCTGCCGGTTTCGCCGATAAGATGACAACCGCAATGATGGAGCAGGAGTTGGGCGGCGACGATGAGCCACCAACTCTCAAGCTAGGTGATGCCTCCGTTGCCGCGCCTTTTACTAGCAAGTTGCGAAATGTTATTGCTGTCCCCAACATTATTCGGCAAGGTCGTTGCACCCTGGTTGCCACGATTCAAATGTATAAGATTTTAGCCCTCAATTGTCTCATTAGCGCCTACAGTCTTAGTGTCCTTTATCTCGAAGGTATCAAGTTTGGCGATGGGCAAATTACTATCAGCGGAATGCTCATGAGCGTCTGTTTCCTGTCGATTTCCCGTGCAAAATCCGTTGAAGGACTTTCTAAAGAGAGACCGCAGCCTAACATATTCAACTTCTATATCATCGGCTCGATCCTAGGTCAGTTTGCTGTCCACATTGTGACGCTGATTTATATCGCCCGATTCTGCGAGAGGCTAGAACCGTAAGTTGTCGGAAATGAATATTGCTTGCCTGGGAATATGTTGCTGACAGTGTTATAGACGATCCGAATTGGTTGATCTGGAAGCCGAGTTCAAGCCATCGCTGCTGAACAGCGCGGTATACCTCTTGCAACTAATCCAACAGATCTCTACCTTTGCAGTTAATTATCAGGGGAGGCCGTTCAGGGAGTCGCTATCTGAGAACCGTGGCATGTATTGGGGCATCATCTCGGTTACTGGGATTGCTTTTGCTTGCTCGACTGAATTAATCCCGGATCTCAATGAGCAGATGAAGCTTGTGAAATTTACGGAGGAATTCAAGACCACGATGACCGCAACTATGATAATTGACTACGCTGCTTGCTATGTCATTGAGGTGGTCCTCAAACGGATCTTTAGCGACTTCCGCCCTCGTGACATCGCGATCCGCCGGCAAGATCAGAACGAGCGCGAGAGGGTGAGAAAGGAGGCAGAGAAGGCAGTGAAGGATGCCGAGGAGGAAAAGAAGCAGGCAGAGAAGATAGCGGCATTCGAGAGAAAGTTAGAGGAACGAAAGCAGAAGCTCCGAGAAGCGACTCAAGCTGCCCGCACTGCTAGGTAATGGCTTTACGTCGTCCCCCTGCTTCTGGAAACATGTCGTTTCTATATAAGGGATGGGTGGGATGTTTGATGCATAGGTACCTAGGTAGTTATGGCATAGTAGACATATAGTAAGGGGCCTTTTTTGCCAATAGACAAACCTACCTCTTATTCTCTTCAGTGGGTATTACCGACAAAGTCGAAAGGGCGGTACCACAGTGGCAAGTAGGTTAGGTACCTAGGTACCTAAGTGTATAATACGGGACCGGACAAACCTCGGGAGGAAACGTACGTACCTGTTGTACAAATTCGATATATTTGTCTCTAATACCCTTCCCCCCTTTTTCTTCTTCTTTTTCTTCTTGTTCTTTTTTCCCACTTGGCTTCTCTTTCTTTCGTCTTCAAAGGGCAATTACGAATTGCGAATTGGATACTTATAAGTATACTTGTAGTTTGTAACTAGCTGTTCGTGATCAACTCGAATCTCGCTTTAACCTAATTTAGGCATTCCGACGGCTTACGAAGCGGAACCATCATGTTGTGCGGATAGGTATCTTCCTTTCGTTCACTTATCGTTGAAATAGTAACGTGACACTGAATAGGAGAAGGGTATTCCCTAATTTCATACTTTTTTAATTACCTAGGTAATTGTTCTTTTCGTTAATTGTTATACAAATACGCGAGACGTTTTTGTTGTCCTTGATTGAACATAGGCCCGTACCGTTTATCACTCGGCGGGCGTGCATTGTGGACACCATGGACGCACGCTCTAGAGGCATCGTAGTCTTTGGAGGCGGTACTGCAACGAATAGTCTTGTGGACGTGTTCGAAAACATCAGGCAGAGTCGAAATTGCTGGCTTAGCTACGTTATACCTATAAGCGATAATGGTGGAAGCTCGTCCGAGTTGATACGCGTATTCGGTGGCCCTGGTATATATACCTTGTATCCCTTAATATCACACCCTTATCCAACCCATTTGACCCTATCCTCTCCCTTTTCGCCCCTTGTCTAGTATTGTCGTGTTTCCAAAGCTAACGAAAATGAGAACAGGTATTGGCGATATCCGCAGTGAGTACTTGGCCTCGCTTATATAAAATATAACTTTTTCACTGGGGAAATAGAACCCTTCGGCTGATAGATCCGTCCGTCGGCTGTTACAGGTCGTCTAGTGCGTCTGATTCCAGGGTCGGAAACAGATGCGGAGCGAGCATCGCTTAAGGAGCTCTTCAACCACAGGCTGTCGTCTGACCCGACGCAAGCACGGCTTCAATGGCTCGACATAGTTGAGGGTCGAGCTGAGCTATGGACCAACATCTCGAGCGAGAAACGCGAGCTCATTCGGTCTATTTTCAACCTCGTCAACTTGGAGATTGTCAAAAGGGCAAGACCTAGTTCGGTATTCAATTTCTCCAAGGCCAGTATAGGGAATTTGTTCTTGACTGGGTATGTTGTTTACACGCGTTTCCCCGTCTTTATTGCGTGTATGACTACCTAGGACCTAGGTTAGGTTAGGTACCTTGTATTTGTATATCACATTACTAACCGCTCTTCATGTTCCCCGTCTTATAGAGGCCGCGTCTTCACCGGGTCCCTCGAATCAGCCATATACCTACTCTCCACCATCTGTTGTATCTCACCTACCGTCTCCGCCCTCCCCGCTATCAACACTAACTTCACGCACCACATCTCCGCCGGCCTAGCAGATGGCACGCAGATCACAGGGCAGAACTCCATCTCGCACCCTTCAGCACCCACTTCCCTTCCCGACGACGAACTCAGCCGTCTCAGCAGTACCCGGCGGGAAATGGAAGAACACGACAGCATCGAAGACGCGACATTACCCGGCTCGCTCCCCACCCTGCGCAAGCAGTATATCGACTTCAGCAAAGCCGACGAGGAGGACTTGCCCGCGCGCATAGAGCGCATCTGGTACATCAACCCGTACGGACACGAGATCTGGCCTCTCGCGAACCCCAAGGTCCTGGACGCCGTGCGTCGCGCCGGCGCGGTAGTCTACAGCATTGGCAGTTTGTACACATCTATCGTACCGAGCCTAGTGCTGCGCGGGGTGGGCGCCGTGCTTGCGGAGCGGGCGGTGCGGTATAAGGTATTGATTCTGAACTCGAGTGTAGATCGGGAGACGGGGCCAAGTACGGCGCCGTTAACAGCAACAGATTTCGTCAAGGCGATTGCGCGGGCGGCAGCGCAGAGTCAGGGGGACTTTGCTGTGGGTGACGACGAGAAAGCTACGGGGAAAGGGGAAGTGCACAAGTATGTCACGCATTTGATATATCTCGAGGGCGAGGGTGCACCCAAGGTAAACAAAGTGGAGCTGAGTGCTTTAGGCATAGATTGCATCAGGGCATACGGGAGGAGGGTGGACGGCATGCTCAAGTACGATGAGGCGGGTCTGGCGAGGGCGCTCGAGGCCGTGATAGGGAAACCGGAGATGGCCAGATGTCGTAGAAATACCAGTGGACAGTGAGTCTGTTTGTATCTTGTCTGCTTCATTATACGATCCTGAGATTGCATATCACATATCACCGTAGGTAAATATCTTCGTCGGGACCATAATACGAAGGGGGAGGGGGGAAGGGGGAATGTCATGATATCGTATCTTTTTTATCGTTTAACTATCGTACATCTCTAGGTACTAGGTCTATCGCGTTTTCCCATGAGACAAGTAGCCGAGGCCAAGCTAGCCGCGGGCGCATATTAGAATATGACCAAACATAGTCTACATCATTCAAGTATACCCATCGACTTCGCTTCTCCTTCGTAATTATTTGTGCGCACGTTAAATAACGCCTAGTTCTAGGCATCTAGATTACTTTCACTTATTTGGGGGGGTTGGCGGCGACAAAAGCGACACCCTTCTCGATGTTCTTCTTCAGGTCACCTAAGCACGCCTCTAAAAGCTTCTCCTCGTTGGCGTCTATCTCACCGACGGGGAGGATCTTCTCAACACCGTTGGGGCCAAGCTCGACAGGCGAGGCGAAGAAGTCGATACCCTGGTCCTTGTAAAGAGGGCTATCGACGAACGTGGGCTCGATAACGCCCTTCTCACCCTGGGAGGCACGGAGGAGCGACTCGGCCATGCGGGCACCAGCCATAGCCATGGAAAGAGTAGCGGAACCGGCACCATCCTTGGCCTTGACGACCTCGTCGCCACCGAACTGGACGCGATTCACGAGCTCAGCGTTGGACGTAAGATCGGGGTGGCTACTCTGGCTGAAGAGGGGGACAATGGTGACACCGGAGTGGCCACCGACAACGGTGATGTTCTCGTCCTTGGGGTCAGTTCCCTTAAGCTCGCTGACGAATCGGCTGGCGCGGACGACATCGAGGGTGGTGACGCCGAAGAGACGCCTGGGGTTGTAGACACCACGGGCCTTGAAGACTTCGGCGCAGATGGGGACGGTGGAGTTGACAGGGTTGGAGATGATGAGAAGGTTAGCTTCCGGGCAAGACTCGGCGGCGGCCTTGGCAAGATCGCGGACAATGGAAGCGTTGGTGTTGAAGAGATCGTCACGGGTCATGCCAGGCTTTCGGGGAACACCAGCGGGGATGAGGACGATGTCGCTACCTTTCAAGGCATTGGCGAGGCCGGTGGGGGTGGGGTCATAACCCTTGACAGTGCTCTTTGTGTTAATGTGGGAGATATCAGCAGCAACACCTATGCGCCAATTATATGTTAGCTGCGAGGTATGGCTTTACCAGGGCACGGTAGGATAGCTATAAGCAGAGCTCTGAGACTATATGTCCGCTGATTGAAGAGTAGAACATACCAGGACCGCCGCGGATATCGTAGAGAGCAAGCTCGGTAACTCTGGGGTTGAGCTTCAACAGAAGAGAGAGCGGCTGGCCAATACCACCGGCAGCACCAAGAATGGTGACCTTGGAAAGCTAGAGATAAGTAAGTTAGTAGAAGTTAGCAATTGTCACTCTGGTCGGTCTGCATAGCATCTGCACGTGCACATGCACAGCATTGTCGTCTGTGAATGAAGCTCAGAAATGGTTAACTTACGTTTTGCGCCGAAGCAGAAAAAGCTCGGCGCTGAACACCACCAAAAGCAGCTCGTGCGAGAACCATTTTGAACTTATAGGATCTCTAAATGAATCAACTATATGTTACAATACGTAATAGAGAAAAGGACAAGGAGGAGGTGGTGGTTAAAGAACCAAGGGGGACGCAAAGTCGCAAAGCCTAGGGAAGAAGAGAGGTATGGCGAAAACAGGGTTGAGGTGAATAGGTTGAGAGAGGAAAAAAAAAATGGCGTAGGAGTTAAAAGAGAGAAAATACGGCGGAACAATTTCCTTTCCTTTTTTTTTTTTTTTTTTTTTTTCTTTTCGCCGATCGACCGTAAGATTCTGGGGAAGGAACAACATTGGAAACAATAGGTACAGCTTGCTTCCATTGTCGGCCCGGGCAATGCCGGGGTTGTAGTACATAGGTAGGTCCAACCTACCTACCTACTACTTCCCACCTTACGTCCTTCCAGGTTGTATGCAGATACCTTACTAACCTCGATGCATCTTAGCTAGGTATGTCGAAGTAACCGGCCTCTAACTAGATCGGCGTAAGTTCGGTATCAAGTACTTCCTACCTTCATCATCAACTATATGCTTTGCTTGATTTAGGTAGGTACCCACCGTTAAACGCAGTCCGTCTTCACCATCAGCTTCCTACAAACAATTGCGATTACACCAAATTTCATCTACATACCTGTATCCAAAGATTCGAGTACATTTATCACCAATGCTGCTGCTGCTATCAGCACCCTCATCGTAACTTCCGTGATATGCTTTAAAAAAATACTCATCTCTATCTTACATATCAATGATATCTTTTATTTTCTTCGTATTACGTGCACTCATACTTATCATCACTTCACTTTAAGTTGATCTGAAATGCAATCTAACACTGAGCAGACACTAGACGAGGCCCCAGTCCAGGATGCTATTTCAGGACAGAGCGAGCAACTTCGCGCTCTCTCGCAAGACGCGGATTCTTTATTTGGAGACTTCGTCGAATCCGTTAATAATGATGGGGACGCAAATGATACGCCATCAGACTCTGCTAATATCTTTCCTCATCAAGGCGACCCGGCATACGGCCTCCAGTGGACCAGGGATGGCGATTTTCTTTCGTTGAGACCTGAATGGACAGTCGAACCCTCAGTAGACTCCATCATTTCAACCCTTCAAAAAGCCATCGACCCACGCAAGCAGTACGTAGTTCAACATCACTGGAATGGAGCATATAGTAGGATATATCGCGTCTCATACGACGGAATACAACTCATCTTAAAAGTATATCTCCCCGTGTGTCCCAGAACCATGACGGAGAGCGAGGTTGCAACATTGCGGTGGGTCGACCAAAATACCCGCTTACCCGTTCCCAAAGTCCACTACTATGATTCCACGCGGAATAACCCAATCGGCTTCGAATGGATCTTGATGGATCGGATAGACGGAACACCTCTTTTTGAGTGCTGGAGATCCACCACTCAAGATGCTAAGGAGCGCATCGTTAAGCAAATTGCAGAATACGCTGCCATTTGTTTCGCATGTCAATTTAACGGGGTTGGTAACGTATACTACCCTTCGGAATCTCATCAGTCGAATTCCCGACTTTGTGTTAGGTGAAATAGCCTCAACGGCGTTCTTCTAGGGTGAGCGCGCCAGTATACGTCATTACACAAAGCCTTTCCGGACCGCATTTAAGTGGACAAAGATCCGTCTCCGTCTCATTTCAGCCGAGCTCCGATTAAAACTGGATGAAGCGACTGAGGAGGATCATCGCATGATTCTGTCCGGCATGCTAGATCTCATCGACCGTCTCCGCGGACTCCGAGGCAAATTCTTCTTACCTCCTGGGCCGTTTAGCGATAGTGAACCGTCAACTTACGAAGACGAGTCGACTGATGAGGAAGATGCGGAGACCATCAATGAGGGGGACAAGCCGCATGAACAGACTATGCTCTGGCATGATGACATCTCTCTCGACAACATCCTTGTTGATGAGAATGGTGTGCTCCAGGGCGTTATCGGCTGGTCATGTGTTTCATGCCTCCCTCTTTATGAAGCCTGCCAATTCCCGGCCTTTCTGCATCAGGCATGGGACCGGGCTGTTGAACCACGTACTCCCTATAGGGTTACTCGAGCATATTTAGAAAACAAAGAGGAAATCCTCAAGTACGACGTAGAGCTAAGACAGCATCATCTAACCCTGCTTCGTCGAGTTTTTATTGATGAGATGATGCAGCGATGTCCCGAATGGGTTGACGCATTTTACAGGCAGAGATCCCGGAGAGATTACGAAGCCGCTGTACAGAATTGTGATAATGAGTTCGCGTATAAGATTGTTGAGGAATGGGTAGATGCTGTAGAGGGAAAGTCTAATTTTAACAAGCCAGTTTGGTCACTCCATGAGCGGTTTATGAGATAGAACGATCTACCCGAAGATACAGTATGTCTGTGGTAGTAGGTATTACGCCGTGGTCAGCGTCTTTCTATAGCATCATTTGAGAAATTGGAGGTCACAAAGGCGCCCGATAAGGACATGCGAATGGATTTAATAATTTCTTTTTTTAATTATTATTTTCCCCCTTTCTTCTCTCAAGCATTAAAACCACCTAGATATAACGGAAACGCCTCTTGAATTACAGATATTTTACTCCTGTCAAGCGAAGAACTCCACCGATCCACAAAGGCCTTCAGTATCCTCTAATGTATGACCAAAACTTTTTCATCATCGGGTTCCCTTCCTGCAACTTTTTATCTTTTTCGGCGAGGAAATCGATGAAATCATCCGTTACCTCGTCTGACTCGCCGAATCCTTCTTCTGAATACTTGCGAGTATTAAAACTCTCCAACTTAGGGATGTCATCTGCGTGATTATCGCCCTGAGGTTGTTGCTCATAATACGTACTATCTGAACCTTTCACCACCGTTGCAGAATTTATGTAACCTATTCTGGGAGAATATGGGGAATCCTTGGTGTTATCCTCGGAGCTAAACATGACGGCGTCGGCGGGCTTTTCATCGTGGTAAGCTGCATCGTAGCAGGCTGCGTCGTGTTGACGTTTGCTCTCGGAGCCCACGGCGTCCCATATATCGCCCCAAATATGCCTTACCGGAGAAATATCTGATATCTCTTGACCATTTTTATCAATTGGCATATTTTGTAATTGTTGACAGTTAAGCTGCTGCTGCTCCTCCACGTATCTCTCCACCATACTTTCTTTATGCTCCTCTTCTGCGGTCTCACATTTTGATAGGAGCATGTGTACGACCTCTTGAACGCCAAGGTCTCTTTCATTGATACTCCTGTCATTGTTCGGAGGAACCTGTGGGAGGAAGCAGCTGCTGCTCTGGGAGGGCCTTCCGTGATAGCGGCTAGAGATCTCGTAGTCCCAATTGGGGTTATGAAATGGCGGGATCAAATCATCAATGTCGGCTCTGGTGCAATCCGGGAGGACCAGCAACTTTTCAAGTCTGTCCGCTGTGTCTACTTCTCGGACGAACTCCCTCTTAGCCGGGTCCTCAGTACCACATGCCGCTGATCGTCCTGGGTATGACCCGCATGCGAAAGGCAGCTCCC
Source organism: Daldinia caldariorum (assembly GCF_022478825.1). Taxonomy (NCBI): domain Eukaryota; kingdom Fungi; phylum Ascomycota; class Sordariomycetes; order Xylariales; family Hypoxylaceae; genus Daldinia; species Daldinia caldariorum. The sequence goes on along the minus strand of NW_025953060.1, from coordinate 417,504 downwards.
CTAGCACTACAGTTGATCTTGTATGCTGGCATGCACCAATGCTACAGAGGTAAACAGAGTCTTTATAGGATCTGCACCCACAGGTGTGATAGAATGTTATAAATTGGCAGCTTGCCCTGGTGTCTTGGGACCTCTCCGAGACTCCTTTTTCGACAGGCCAGGGATAGGCTGTGGGGGTATGAGTCGGAGAAAATGATGGGGTTGATGACGGTGGTGGGTTCGACATCTTGGTGCGCAAGCCTGCTTGCCCGAAAGGTGCCTTCAATATCTGGATGTATGTGGATTATCTGGCCTACCTCTGTCATTTGTAGACCCCTTGTGCTTACTTAAATCACCTAGGGCTTCTAAGTCTTCTATGATGGAGATTGCTAAAAGTTGGAGCGAGGCCAAATTTCTTAAGAGCTGGCGATGGCGATGATTTTATCGTAAGCCACTCGGCATTGTCACAAGGTCAGTGTGGAAAAAACAAGGACCTAGTTAACTTGATTAGACACGTAGTTGTTTGAAATACAATGAAGCATTGTTTTAGCATGCACCGAATGAGACAGGGTTTTGATACAAGTCATAACCCTTTGTCCCAAGGAACCCGACATCTACAAGATACGAATATTCAAAGAGACGTAACTTGGAATAACCGAGTACGTCTCTCCAAATAGACAACCAATCTGACAACTGGCTACTATAACGCTGCTATCAAATATACCGCTCAGTACCTTCTACTACTATATCTAACTAGACGATGAATGAATCACCCCTATTAGCCTCCAAACCCGTCGGTTCCTCCTTTGGGGAGGTATTTCGTTTGGGAGCTTGAACATTTTACCTCTTCGATCACTGCCACCTACTTGTAAGATGCGATGCAATCTGCTGGATTCGAACGGATCAACATGATTATTACAAGAATCTTGAAATTTGGCGATAGACCTTGGAGCCCAAAGTTACATGTACGTATAATAGGCTCAATTTTCCATCAAGCAAGACCTTTCGATCAATATATAGCGTCGGTGATTGTTTAAGTTATAAAGGGGGTGTTGCCATGTCGAAATTGAGAGGTGATACGTCGGAATCGAAGTACTGTTAGGGAACAACAGCGGCGTTTGCAGCCAGTACACATGAGGGTTTCAATTTTAGTAGATGGAATAGTTCTCGGGTGAATGAAACTATTCTTCCACGGTAACTATACGACGGGTATACAACAGGTAGACAACAGGTAGGAAACAGATGGGAAACAGACCGACAACAGGAAAGGTGTTATTATAAAGAAGCCGTCGATATGTCTTATACGAAAGCATATTAAAAGTGGCATATACCCTTCTATATTATTCTCTCTATATTCTCCAGCTCGAAGCACTCAACATAGACCTTGTACCTATCAAAGCTTCTGCGAACGTTACGGAAAGATGTGTTACTTCGCCATTACCAGGTTTCCTTGCGGATGCCTTACCTGGAAGGGTAGCGAGTACAAGTATTGCGCCGAGCGAGGCAAAGGCTGCAAGACAGACGTGCTTGAGCAATATGAATGGCAAACATTCTGTCCCGAGGCTCGCAAGGTTGTGAACAGGAAACCGCACGCTCGACCTGTTTCGTTCCCGAAATGCTGCGACGGCCTTGATCGGCAACAGCTTGAGAATCTGTGTAAAAAATGTAATTCCATTGTGGACAATAGCAATCAGGGTTTACATCCTTGTTGCAGCGCAGCGCATCGGGTCTGCGTATCTACTGGACCGGACGAGAATGCTGAGAGGGAGTTTGAAGATGCGGTGAAACTTTGGCCGTCCAACTTACGTTTGAGATATATGCGAAGAAAGGAGGACAAGAATGCTCGAGACTGCGGATGGTCTCTGTAAGTGAAGTGCATCGCTTTTCGTAAGAGGCGCTATAATATATGTGTTTAGGTAGTGAGTACAGGGGAGTCGGTCAACGGTCAACGGTCATCGGTCATCGGCATTCCAGGTCGCCGCCAACCTTACATAGTATACCCACCTTACCCATGTCAGCATGTCAGCATGTCAGTATGTGTTAGCGGAAGATGGCAGGATCTTATTGGTCGAGTCCTTATTTGATTTGCTCCTTTTGGAATTTGCATCTGTAACGACTAACAACTAACAACTAACAAGGAAAAAAAAACAAGGATGACCATGATGCTGACGATAATGTAGCTCCAAGCTCCGCGACCACCAAGCAGCCCTAGAACAAATTCGTGATTAGATCTTGGTGGGTCAATTTCGTGGGTTCGGGAGTCGCGAGATATGCGTGGCGATGCGCCGAATGGATACATAGTAGGTATGAGACAACAATATATAAACCTATAAGGTATGACTTTTCAAATAACTTTGGGTGATTTTACATGCATGTACCTAACGCATGTCCATGTCTTTTATACTATAATTCTAGAGATTTTATGAGCTACTTACTTTATGTACCTAAGGTAATTGTACCTGCATATCTTAGGTAATCTTTTATACTTTATACTAAAGCTTAAAAAGCTTCATATCGAGTATCGAGTCCCGTTTTAGACTAAACATTCACATATTTCTTTTTATCATTGGTTCTTTTTTTATTTAATTTTTTTTCTCTTCTCTTTTTTTTTATAACCCCCTGGCACATATCGCTCCCACACCTGCATATACCTTAAGGTAAATATTATATTTTGCATACGAATCCTGTCAGATCTATCGCATCTGTCAGATCTGCACCCCTCAACCCAATGTTGGGTTTATCACCTACGTTACTCGATTCTATGGTATTATTACCTTAGGTACTTTGGAATATGTCTAATACGATATAAAGGTATAAAGGTATCTTACCTAGGTCCAAGGTTAGGTACCTAACATAATAATTAATACCCAAGGTATAAATAACCTAAGGTATAACCTAAGGTATAATAGCGTTACGATGTCACAGCAGCCTCAACATCGCCCGGGTCCGCCTTATGCTCCTACTACCGCGGCCCTAGGCGGTATCCCTTCTGTTATACCCGACGTTCCCATATCCGCTGTCTTCATCGCCATATACGTAGCGTTCGCTACCATTAACATGGTAATATTCCAGCTTAACAATCGGAGAGCTTATAAATTCGTCCCGTCCGTCGCGCTGTTCGGCTTCTGCATGGCCCGCATAGTCACCCTCAGCTTACGGATAGCGTGGGCGAATCGGCAGACCAACGTTCGTCTTGCTATCGCAGCTAATATCTTCGTCAATGCTGGCATCCTCATCGTCTACGTCGTCAATCTCATATTCGCTCAGCGCATTCTACGAGCGAAACAGCCATCTATTGGTTGGAACACCGCGCTTCGCATCCTCTACAGAGTTCTCTACGCTGGTATCGCCTGTGCTCTTATCATGGTTATCACCGCCGTCGTCTTGTCCGTGTACCGTTTGGATCCCTATACGCTACGAGCTTGTCGGGATGTTCAACTAACGTCCGGAACCTACCTTCTCGTCATCACTGCCCTACCCATCTTCCTGACCGCCGCCGCTTACCTCTTACCTCGAACCCCCAATCAAGAAAGATTTGGAGATGGAAAGATGAGGACTAAGGCTGTGATAGTCATTGCGACAGCGTGCCTGTGCATGTTAAATGCGGGCTTCAAGGCCGGTACCGCCTACTCGCCGCAACGACCACTCCATGACCCGGCCTGGTATCATGGCAAGGCTCCATTCTACGTTTTCAACTTCGCAGTCGAGATACTGATCCTATGCGTCTTAACCCTAACAAGGGTCGACAAACGATTCTACATTCCGGACAGGAGCAGCGAGCCCGGCCACTACTCTGGTCGCGTCGAATCTTCGCCAGAGAGTGTTGGGGAGGTTGCTGTCGGAAAGCAGCGTCGAGAGGAGGTTGCAACTTTGAGTGATGTTTGATTATATATAAGGTATATATATACCATATATATATTACTATTTAATTTAATTTTGGAAGGTGGGCGATTTAAGAAGGAATACAATGATACCCCATAGAGCGGTAATATCTTAGGTACCTACTAATCCACCTCACCTATAATATAGTACCAACTGGATGTCTCTATTTCGTATGTCATAATGTGAATCGATAGTGTAGAAGCCTGCATATGGGTATGAAATGGTCGGCTCTAATGATACTAACCGCTTCAACCCTCCAGAATCTCGTATGAATTAACCTGTAACCATACTAGTAGCTATGTGGAGAGAATAATACTACTCGACATTAACCTCCTCCTCTCCCCCCCCTTTTCCTAAATTACAACCTACTGGATAGCATACCCGCCAGAGTCTCGCTCAAGCCATCTCCCTCCCATTCTTCGATATTAGCAGCCTCCCATTCCATCTGTAAGTACCGTAGGATGGCCCACACCTGATGAAACTCCTTGTCGCTCTCAAAATCCTGATCATTATCAGGATCAAAACATCCATGATTCCAGTCGCCGCCGTTATCCCAACTAAATAGTAGCACGCGGACGAGAAACCGAGTAGCATGGTCAAGTGCAGTCCAACTCCCCTTTCTCGGCGTTTTAGAGCTTACATACTTTGGCAGAGCAAACGCGTTATTCGATCTGCACCACCGAAACAGCTCATCGCAGTCTATATTCTCGACCTCTGCTTCGGCTTCGAGGTAGTCGTGCCGGTACTCCGCAAAAAAGGGGGCCACGGAGTATCCGTCTAAGATTTGCCGTGCAAAATGCTTTTCATCGTCGTGGAAGCCGAGATATAAGCATAGTGTGTCGTAAGCCTGTTGCAAAGCCACGAGCCGTTCCCGCGGGATGATAACCTTGGTGGCTGCCATTATGCGTATTGGGGGTTTTAGCAGGCCGCCTTTCACGAGGGCGAATCTATCGAGAGCGAACTGTCCTAGCTAAGTTGTCTCACTACTATGTCGCCGAATCGTATGTCTCGTCGTCTTATAATCGTCCTTAGAGGAGGTTAATAACCTGGCATAGACATATATCATTTGGGGTCGTCTCACACTCCCACGTTGACTATTCTTGTTACGTGCGTGAGGAGTAGTCAATACTCACACGAGGCACGAGGATGCGGGATCGCGAGGGGCTTTGCATCGTACTACGTGAGAAACTCATGACCTGTCCAATCACGACACTCGTCGAGCTGCACAATAGCTGCATCCGCAAATCACTATGGAGTCAGAACGTTACTCATGTAATTGGCGGGAGCAGCATATCCCCCCCGCGGCCACCGAGAGGCATGCATTCAGCCACTGACGCAGGGGGTCTCCTAGCTCGGATGCTCGACTACGAGTTTTGCTAGGACGCACGACCGATGTTTAGGAGGTAGTTAATACTTCTAATGAACTGATTATTATTAATTACCTGACCTAATGAAATATACTCTGTACGAAGACTATACCACTTACGCTCCCTAGTTCAATAATAAGTTGATCAATGTGTATTTTTATAACTCCTCTCCTACTACAGCGCCCCTTAAAGTCATTTTCAAAGTAGACTCGATACATGTAGTAGTAAGGAATTCTGTGCATAACATCCACTCATCGACACTCTACGTCGGTCTTAATCCTTGTGCTGCCGCGTTCCATGTAAGAATCCGAGCGCGTTTTCGGTTTGATATTCCTAGTGGAAGAATTTCCGAATACCGCCAGCAATCTTTTGCGATGACGAAAACATAGGTCTGCTTATAATTATATCAAGCTATGAAGGCTCGAGCATCCCTAAGGTTCTCGCCATGACTGGAAGGGTTCTGCATAAATCGACCTATGATGATACACCATCTTCAAGATAGGTAATTTAGGAATCGCCATGGTATCACACATGAGCTTGGGCGATGGGTTATGGCCTAGCTCTGGCCCAGAGCCCCTGATTGATATTAGGACTGACCTTTCGTTCCGGCAACCTCTTCCCCTTAACAGCCCGTCGGAAATTCCCTCAATGTGACAACACTACTTTATATGTCTGCTATGTAACCCTAGATGATAGAATGTGCATCCCGCTCCATTGTATTTATAAGATTCCCCGCATTACATGGCACCCGAGTTGGGAGATATCAGCATCATACATTCCAAAGAACATGTGGCGTCCACTTCGAGTGGAAGAATATCACTACTTCTATGACTAATGGCCCATTGGACTCGCCGTGTCGAAAGAAGGGCGGGTTTTCACCTGCTATACGCGTGGGACATGTATATACGTTGGGCGAAATCATTGACGAGACGGCCGAGGTGACATACCCTAACCTAGAGCTGAACAAGCCCCCTCAAGGACTTTCTAACGTTAGCAATAGCATCACATTCAGCAGTAATGATGAGGGTCATTTTATCAGCGTGCAAGCATTATACGTAACCCCCGACGACACGCTTTGGGTGCTTGACACTGGACGTCCAAGTATTACCCAAGAGGAAAAGCTTAGTATGACATATGCCGCGCCTGGAGGCCCAAAGCTGGTAGCTATAAACTTAACCCTACACTTTGCCTTGAACGGTCCATTATCCAGACGCTTATATGAACGACCTGCGGTTTGATCTTCGCTCGAATATCACCGAGTCGAAGGGTGGCATCGTATATATTATATACAGCAGTAACGAAGGGAGAACAGGGTTCATTATGATTGACCTGGCGACAGGGAGAGTTAAAGGCAGTTTGACCAACATCCTTCAGTTCCACGACTCAGTTGACGGCGGCGCTATATATTAAGGATCCCTGTATCGTGTTGCCTCATAGCGCTGACGTAGGATGGGACGGGTATCCCTACGTTACGATTAACTACCTGTAGCTACCATACCAACCGAACTGGAACAATGGTGTCGATGGGTGGGTTCATCCGGGGTTAACATTACGGTTAAAACTTCCTGATGGCGCCGGCAAGAACACATTACTAATGTAGTTAACCCGTGAGTGATCAATTTGATGTTTCTTTTCCTTCTCTATTCATCCATTCATCTATTCATTAATTCATCCAAGTCCTTCTACTCGGGAAGAACACCAATACCTATTGATACATGTCGATGACCTAGACATCTTAATTCTTCCTTGCGCGCCCTCCTTGCCCCCTGAAAGGGCCCTGTGCTAAACCTTGACTGTAACCACCACTGGCACTCATGCCTTCCAATCCCGCGCCATGTTCATGTACAGGTCGTTCTGCGGTTTTATCGGCTCGTGCAACGCGGTACCCCTTAATATATGTCGTCAGTATACCTAGAGTCTAGACGAGATGTATAATTAACCTATACTTACGATGGGCTCGTTCCTAGTACCGTGAAGAATGTGGTGATCGGTATCGGGGTAGAGATCATAGGTGTTGTGAGATCGACCTCCGGGACGAGGCATGTTGAATCAAAGATGTGGTTATTTTGGTAAAGTTGTGTTAATACTAATAGTTGTAATAGTGATAAGAAGGAAAACAAGAAGCTTCCCAGTTCGTAGCTGGTAGCTCGAGTATTTAAGTTAAGAGCTGCATGCTATCTGATGTCATTGAAGACAAGAAAATCCATAAATACCTATGTATGAGATCACCTCTGCGTCATGGAGAATATAAACATGAATAGGTAGTTGTATATTCGCTGATCTCGGTCAGTATGACGGTATATGTATGACAGACTACAGTTTGTCTATGCACAAGCCACAGTTGCTGCTCAAGGGTGGCTGTTAACACAATATTAATTGTAACTACACTAATGGATATTGTGAATTGGATTAGTAAGCTCACAGTGAAGCTATTCGCAACATTGTTATCGTTGTCTACCTCCTAGGTAGGTAACTAACCTAAAAGTATCTTAAGAAATATGGAATATGGAACACAAGTCGGGCGATAACCTCATTCTCAAGTTGGAAAAGATGTACATAGGTAGTCTCAACTGAACATGCAATTACCGAAAGTACGCTCGTTGCGGAATACTACCTAACTTATGATGCTTACCAACCAGGTAGGTACCTTGATTTACAAATAATCCGAGCTGAGACGTTTTTGGAGATGAATTGCGTAATTTTTAATGTGTCTGTTCTTATTATTATTGGGCGACGGCGTTGGAGTGCGCGCAGGATGGCCCCGCATGTTGGGTTGGTAAGCAGCGTCCGTCGATGCCGGCACAAAGCTTAAACCTAAGGTAGATATAAGGTGAGGTCGGAAGGTAGAGTCTACCTCACAGTATCCTACTTGCTGTCCGTCTTGAGTCTCCTTATTCGAAACCCCTTGAAGAAGAAAATGGCGACACCAAAGATTAAGCTATATACGAACCATCGCTGCCCATGTACGAACGCCCCCAGTCTTAAGTCTCAAGTCTGATGGTAAAAGAGCTGATCAAATTTATTCTACCAGGGGCTCACCGAGCACACATCTCTCTTGCTGAGCTCGGGCTACCGTTCGAAGAGGAGATTATTGACTTGAGCACCCCACGTACCCCCGAGTATCTGAAGATAAACCCTCGGGGTCTAGTTCCGTCTATCGAATATAACGGAGAGATCCTCACAGAGTCGGCTATCATTTCTAATTTCCTAGCCGATGCTCATCCGTCTCATCTTCTACCGGCCTCGAACGCCCCTGGAGGCGCCTTGCTTCGTGCTAGGATCGCTTTCTTCGTCGACACCTTTATCTCGAAGGTGAACAGCAACTTTTACAAGGCGCAATTCGCCAAGACTGACGATGAAAGAGAAGTTCTCGTCAAGGAGTATGTCGACGCACTTGTAAAGGAAGTGGAGCCACTTCTTGCCGATGCTGCTCCCTTCTTCAACGGCAGCGACAAGCTTACGCAGGCCGAGGTAATCATCCCCTTTTGCTCATAGAACAGAGAGCATGGACTAAATCGATTCAAGGTGTTGACAGGAAGCTTCATAATCCGCCTTTTTACACTACCGAAGCATGGCATCCTGCCTGCGCACATCCTCACTGATATTTCTGCCAAGGCCCCTAACTTCTACAAATGGGGACAAGCTGTTTCCAAGCATCCTAGCGTGGCGGGAATATATAACGAAGAAGACGTTGCGACAAGTACCAAGGAGAGACTGGCCAAACTACGAGCCGCTTGAACGTTTCCAACCTGTCATCGCAGTGTAAATTCTTTGGCAGTCAGAGGTGGCTTTGGGTTACGGGAATGAGCCTGTCTATTATCCAATTATACCTTTTAAAAAAACCAAAAAAAAAACCAAAAAAACATCAGCGCTTGCTTTAACAACATAGTAGTGACAGCTTGTTCTCTTGGCTCATATGCCATCAAAATTAGAATATTTATGCCGTTGTCAGATCATCGAAAGAAGAATTGATGAATTTAAAAAGGCATCTACTTTGTATGCCGCGGTGTTGTTTCGGAGTTAATACTATTATATCCGGCTTTAAGCAGTTGACAAGGATGATGAACGCACCCAAGATTTGATTTGGGATTTGTTTACATTCTCGTTAGGTATCTACGAACAATCTACGAACAGCAGCCTATCGCTCCCGTAGGGGTTCGAGCTTTCGAGGCCTTACTTATACGAAGCAACCTAGTAAAGTATATGAAATCAATGATGAGACGTTATACTGCTGCTTTCAATCGTATAGGAGGTATCTATCTGATTCAGGTTACAAATAACCAATGTAGACCCTTGCAGCCCTAACGCTCGTTCTCTGAAGAAAGAGGTTAGGCGCGCGCAACCCACCCGTAAATCCTACATGTTCCCCTCAGCCCATGCAAGTTGTCCCTCTTTTTCCTCATGTCGCTTCTGCTATACCGCCTATGTAAGGTGCTTTATTCGTCCTAAGCCATTCGCTAATATCGCACCTACTAACAACACGTCTCTGCTGCATTCCCGCTTGCGACACATAGACTGAAGGCCCTAAAGGCACTATTTGTTGAGCCTCGCTCCCCTCATTCGGGATCATGGGCTCCTTGCTTTCTGATTACGCGTATATTGGCACACGGTGAAAGTTCTGGGATATCGGCCTGAAACATACGAGCCAACCCAAGGCGGAAGTCGGAAGTCGGAAGTCGAGATGTCAGACGCGATGAGCCGCAACCTTGTAGTACACTTGACTCATAATCCCCGATTGTCGCCCGATTCTGTGGAGTCGGGATCAGACTCTACCGAATATGGACAGGAAGTGCTGTCGGGGACGGCTAGCGGCAAGTTTACGCTTATGGAAATACCCGAAGAGGCCGGCCCATCTGGTAGTTCAGGACAGGCCTCGGAGGTGAAGCCGACGTCGACAAGTTCTAAACGTGGTTATCGTAAGCGAACGCATAGTCCCGAAGTCTGGGAAACACACAAGGCAGAGATCGGCCGCCTCTACCTGGACGAGAATAAACGTCTCAAAGATGTGATGGAAATCATGGAGGAACGATGGGGGTTTCGCGCATCGTAAGCTTGCCCAAGAGTCTCCTAATACTTCTTGTTCTATCTTATCTTGTTTTATTTCCATCTGCTCGTTAACTAAGCCAGCTTTTAAGTCAAAAGATGTACAAGACGAAGCTCACCCAGTGGAAATTCTTCAAGAACAACCGTCAGGTTGACGTAGCAAATCTCCTTTACTTACAGCGTCATCGCCTGGCCATCGGAAAAGAGACTACTTTTCGTAGAAACGGTAAATTAATCGACGTAGAGGCATACATGAGGAGAAGAGGGGTCAACGCATTCGATCTCGTCGAAGTAGCCGACTTGGGCGATTTGCCGCCAACTGTAAGATGCCGGACGCCGCCCTCGGTCCCGAGGCTCCTAGAACCCCCCGGCGAACTGTGTATCAAAGAGAGGTTCTTCCAATGGACGTCTCAGACGTTCGTCAAACCCCGCCCGTTAGACACGGACTATCTGAAGAAACTAGACGCTCACCATACGAGCAACGCACTCCTTTCTGTCCAGTTGTTAACCCACGGCTGCTGGCTTTTTTCCGAAGGTCGTAATATGGAGGGTGGTTGGTTCTGCCGGGGCGCCTTCGCTCTTCTGCATCATATACTGGAGACATCTGCGGCTCTGTCTTTTTTTGAGATGATGATGGCCATCCAAAGGTATCCAAACGCAGAGATCATGAGGGAGCTTTGGAGTTATCTCTCAAGGTATGCTGGTGCTATCGATGGCGTAAACCAACCCTTACATCGGTTATTGGCGTCCTTCGCCAAATTTTCACAACAGCACGGGTTAGAACATAATGTGAACTTATTGGACTGGGCTATAGAGTGGGCCTCGGGCAGGTTTAATAGTTCCTTTGATGGTAAACCGTTTGACTACGCTCTGCTCAAGCCTTGGGATCTTGGACCTATATGGGATTCGTATCATCGGTACTATCTCTGTTTGAATCACTGGGAAGTCGATAAGATACCAACAGCAACTTTACCGAAGCTGGAAACCGTTCAGGATCCTTCAAACCTGAGAGCGGATTTGTTACTTATATTTGGGAACCAGTGTAGCTGGTCCGATGATAGACTCCCCAAAATTGCTTTGGAAACTCTAGAACAGAACCGGCTGTCTCCTTCGCCTTCGGATTATCTCCAATTCATCGGCGATTACTGTATGGCCCGCTACAACAAGACGCGCTCTTCTGGGGAGGACCCCTTAACCAGCGCTTTCCATAAATCCGCAAGGGAATATCTAGAGTCGGCCGCAAACCTTCAGGGGAAAGCTTGGCCTCCTGGCAAGAATTATTATGAAACTCTGACACTTCTTGAAAGTTGGTATCTCGAAGCAGGGGACTACGAGTCCGCAGATGCCACCCGGAGGAAGCGGGATCATGATTGCGCAGGGATATTCAAGTCTCTGTCTAAATGAGGGCTCTTCCAGACTCCACAACTACATAAAGAGTATACGATATCTTCCAGCCGAGGAAGAGTCGGAATTCTGGCTTGGTTTAACAATATTCAATTGGAAACGATATTACGCGTCGAGGCTTTCGGAGTTGACATAGCTAGGCACCTGCGAGGTCTAATATATATATCAACTATAGCATGGCGTCATCAATAGAAACAGAACAAGTTGTTATAGCCTTAGATGCCGTAGCTTAGTAGTTTTTTTATTCCTGATCAGCATAATACTATTAGGGGTTGTCCTCCAACATATGGCGGTGCCGAATTCCGCTCACGAAGCGAATAAGACTAGAATGTATGTAGTAACGATGGTGGCTGAGACATTTATGGAACATACCAGGATCACAAATACGATCGACACTAGCAGTTCAAAATAGAAACTCACCTTGCTCACCCTCTCCCACGGTGGAACTGTGTCTCGATTAGTATCTGCGCCAACGCAATGGTGCCCGCTTGCCGTCTTCGTCAGCCGAATAACTGGGGAAGATGTCCGACTATGATAGGCTGACTTCTTGGTGAGATGGCCTTGTTGTATTTATTCCACGGTACACGCTCAGCGGTGTCGTAAAGTTGACGGACCCTTGTTGTCGTTCCTAGTATATATAAAGCGCACTGCGCACGATTAACCACTCAACAAGATCAATAAGTCATCAGTTCCGAGATTTCCAACAAGCTTACACTATGCTCTCCCTTTCGCTTGCTTCTGTCGCTCTTGCCTCCCTCGTCGACACGGTGCAGGGCAGATCTGCTGGCTGCGGTCAGAAGCCGTCTTTTGAGGCTGGTAGCTTCAAGAACTATACTACATCTGAGGGTCGCGAGTATCGCGTATGGCTACCGGCCAACTATGACTCCGATAAAGTGACGCCGCTTATTCTCAGCTACCACGGCGCCAACAGGGTTATTGAGAATCAAGTTGAGTTGGATAGGTTGTCTGACCCCTTCTTCAACACGGATCATATCGTGGTATATCTGCAAGGTCTAGAGGTGAGGACACCATATCATGTCAGCTTACCAAATATTCGTCGCTAATATCCAGAAAGGCTAGTCGACCTGGTCATACCGTATGGCAGGGAGCACCGGACTGCGACTCTGACGATATCGGTTTCACAACTGATGTGCTCGACGCGGTGAGCGACGAATTGTGCGTAAATAGGAGGCGTATATACGCGACGGGCAAGTCTCAGGGTGGAGGTTTTGTTGGCCGACTGGCCTGCGACGCCGGTCTGTCGAAGAGGATCGCTGCGTTCGCGCCGGTCTCAGGAGCGTACTACATTAAGGAGATCGACAAGAAGGAGGATTGCCACCCGGAGAGCGTCAAAATACCTTGCGACGCGGGCCGTTCCAATATCCCGATCCTGGCCTTCCACGGCGGCGCTGATACTACGATCAACTATAATGGAGGATTCCGTTCGGGAGCCTGCTTACCGGCTATAAGCTCCTGGGCGAAGCAATGGGCGGCGAGGGATAACTTGGATCAGATGCCGGAAAACACGACGATCCCCAATGCACAGAATGGTGTTCAGATGAGCTATGGAGGTGGCCTGGTCTCGCTCGTATACGATGGCGACAATATTGGTCACGCGTGGCCGTCTACGCAACCGAACAGCGATAACGATGGAAAGGACCTGGCTGCTTTCAACGCCAGCGCGTCGATCATGGAGTTCTTCCGCAGCCACAGATTGGAATAAGCTTTTAACGTAGGAGGCGTGTAAGAAGTATGTACTACGTAATATATCATGTAACGGGCATTGTAGGATTTAACGGACTTAAAGTTGCTGGTAATTTGATGTTATACCTTTGGTAACCTTTTCTAATGAGTGGGCTCCTCCCACCAAAAGCTCGGTACCTAATACCCTCTGCTTACGTAACCACCATACAGTACCTGACTTATGTAAACTCGACGACGCACCCCTAAAACCCCTAAAGGGCAGTCATTAATAAGTTACATGTAATACTAAGGTTCAAACGCCAATGAGAGTGCTATACCGGACCCTTGGCACATGCTAGAAAATATTAAATCTTATGAATGTTGGAAAATACTTCAAAACGCGTAGAAATAATACCTATTCAGAAGTATTTCGGATCGTGCCTTTTATATGGTAGGTTACTTGTCTTGCCAGCTTGCCCCGTTTCACCTATTTGGCGGGGATGAAACAAGTTGGAGGAGGATGGAGAAGATTTAGCCTTCACCGCCTGACCGCCTTACGGACGCCCTATGAGATTGTACTTGTTTTGATGCCTAAATGGGACTAACTTCGAGGAGGCAGCTGGGAAGGCAGAAAGGCAAAAGGCAAAAGGCAAAATGGAATAAAGTACCTACAATTACCTACCTAGGTACATACTATTAGTAGCATGAACATGAATCATGCTGACCCCTGGCTTGCATTTGTACCATTGGCTCCTCTGTCTTAAGTGGATCTGGTTGATAAAGACAATCGTAACTTCAAGTATATTTATTATGCTACTTAATATACACGCGTCTACGGTTTACATACATAGTATAGCCGATCCCACCAGGACTTACAGGACGTAGCAGGGCTAGAAGTGGCGTTTCGACAAGTGATAGGGTTTTATCGGGGTATTGGCCCCACAAACTAATCGATTATGGCCACAGAACCCTGTAATCTTGTTCGGCAGCCCACGTATCAATGTTGCCCCTCGCGGGCAGAAAAAAAAAATTTACTTTGGCCGCCAAAATTTTCAACAGTTAGAATTTGGGGCGGACCCTTGCATGGCGTACATCCATTAAACTTTTTTTTTTCTGCTAGAGGTTGACATAAATTCACATAAAACCTCGTCCACAACCACAGCCCAAATTCCACCTTTTCCCAAATCCTCCTTCTTTTCCCTTATCCCACATACATCTCTCTTTTTCCTTTTCAATTTTACTCTCTTTTCCTGAAGAGTGACCATCTGAGCCTCTCCAACTCAGATTCGGGTACATCCTCTTCTCGAGACAAAAAAAGAGATTATTAGTTCTTTGCCGCGACTTGGCTTAGACTGGATTAGACGAGCCACAATAGAGTAGATTCTGAACGACGTTCTGTCAGAAGTTCTACGGGCTCCAGACGAAGGCCACTTCCTAGACTTGGTTGTGTCTCTTAGATTTTTTCTTTTTTCGTCGACGATTCCCAACACCGCACTTGCGACCGAGAAAAGTTCGTCGTCAACTCGGGATAATACCATACTCGACGACATCCTCCGATCAAGATATCCTAATCATTTACCTTCCGAACAAAAATAATCAAAATGTCTACGGCCCAGGAGAACGCCGAGTCCATCAAGATCTTGGATGATCTGATGCAAAAGCTCACCCTTTCCAAGGATGCTGCTTCTATCAAGGACGCATCTCACACTCTGGCCTCTTTCATCAACGGCCGCATCGAGGACCAGGAAGCCCCCACCAGGTAAGAAAATCTCAATTCACGCACATTTATCACATTCCATTAGTCGTCACATTTTGGAATTTACGACTGCCTTGTTTTGTGCTTGGGCCCTTCCCTAGGCTGCTACCCTACATTCTAGCTCTATTTTCATTTTTACCAACATTTAGAATTTTTGGCGTTTCCCTTCGCCGCTTTCACATTCTTTTGCCCCCCCTCCCCCACCAAATGCACGTGCCCGAATATGCCCATTGCATTGGCGTTATGTTAACCCCTCCCCCCACTCACTAAATCTGTGCTGAGTGTGTGGATGCGAGGAAAAAAAAGAAAATGAATGACGAAGAGCTTCTCTCCACCATACTATTTTTGTTTTCTCTTGTGAAAACTCTGACTTTTAACCATCATCTCCATTTTCTCTATCGCATATACTATATAGGTTAGGTACTAACAAATTCAATCTTACAGAACCGTGGAAGCCCTGAAGAAGCAGATTTCTAACAAGAAGGATGCTTTAGCCCGCGAGAAGGCTGCCAATGCCATCCAGGCTATTGCCCAGCACTCCGAGATTGCCCCCAATGTTGAACCCTACTTAGTTCTTCTACTACCTCTTACTCTGGCCGCCATCGGCGACAAGATTACCGGTGTTAAAAATGCTGCTATTGCCGCTACCACCGCTATCGTTGAAGCCGTCAACCCCAATGCTGTTAAGGCCGTCCTTCCCATCATTGTCAAGTCCATTCTCGAGGCCCAGAAATGGCCCGAGAAGATTACCGCTCTCGAGTGCATTGATATCCTCGTTCGAACTGCCCCTGCCCAGCTCGCATACCGCGTTCCTGAGCTTATCCCTGTCGTCTCCGAATCCATGTGGGATACCAAGAAGGAAGTTAAGGACCGTGCATACAAGACCATGGAGAAGATCTGCGAGTTGATCCGCAACAAAGATATCGAGCGATTCATTCCCGAGCTCATCAAGTGTATCGCAAAGCCTGAGAATGTCCCTGAGACCGTCCACTTACTCGGTGCTACCACCTTCGTCACTGAGGTTCAGGAGCCTACCTTAGCCCTGATGGTTCCTCTGCTAGATCGTGGTCTTGCTGAGCGAGACACCGCCATCAAGCGAAAGGCTGCCGTCATCGTTGACAACATGTGCAAACTTGTCGACGACCCCAACATTGTTGCGCCTTTCTTGCCTAAGATGATGCCAGGTCTCCAGAAGAACTACGACAACTTGGCCGACCCTGAAGCCCGTGAGAAGACCAAGCAGGCTTTGGACACTCTTATCCGTGTTGGTGATATTAAGGACGGCAAAATCCCCGAGGTTCGCCATGATGGCGATGTTGCCACTGTGCTGGCTCACCTCCAAGCTGTTATCCCCAGCAAGCACGCTAAGACAGCTGAGAAGCTAACTCCTGTCTTGGAATACATCTCTGCTGTCGGTGGCCAGCTCGTCGACGAGAAGGAAACCGAGTCCTCTACCTGGGCTGCTGCCGTTAAGCCTTTCGTCACAGTCGTCGTTGGCGATGCCGATGCTGAAAAGGTTGTCGACAGTCTTAGAAGACGTGCTGCTTCTGGTGCCGCCGACGAGGCTGAAGAAGAGGAGGATGATGATGAGGGTGAGGATCTCTGCAACTGTACCTTCTCCCTTGCCTACGGTGCCAAGATCCTTCTTAACCAGACCCACCTACGTCTCAAGCGTGGCCGTCGTTACGGTCTTTGCGGTCCCAACGGATCCGGTAAATCTACCCTTATGCGTGCTATCAACAATGAGCAAGTCGAAGGTTTCCCCAAGCAGAGCGAAGTCAAGACTGTCTTCGTTGAGCACGATCTGGATTCCGCCGACACTGAAATGACTACCATTGACTGGACTATGAAGAAGCTGGCTGAGGCTAAGGTTGAAACTAGCCGGGAAGACGTCGAGAAGCGCCTCGAAGAGTTCGGTTTCACACCGCAAATGACTTCGGGTGAAATCACTGCTCTGTCTGGTGGTTGGAAGATGAAGTTGGCCTTGTGCCGTGCCGTCTTCGAAGCCCCGGATATCCTGCTGCTCGACGAACCTACCAACCATCTCGACGTGCAGAACGTCAAATGGCTCGAGGATTACTTGATTAACTCCCCCTGCACTTCTATTATCGTCTCCCACGACAGCAGTTTCTTGGATAACGTCACTCAGTACATTATCCACTACGAGCGATTCAAGCTCAAGAGATACAAGGGTAACCTAAAGGAATTCGTCCGCAAGAACCCCCATGCCAAGTCATACTATGAGCTTGGAGAATCCGAGCTCGAGTTCACTTTCCCTGAGCCCGGTTTCTTAGAAGGCGTCAAGACCAAGGCTAAGGCCATTCTGCGTGCCAACAAGATGAGCTTTCAGTACCCTGGTACCCCCAAGCCTCAGATTACCGACATCTCGTTCCAGTGCTCGCTTGGTTCCCGTATTGCGGTCATTGGTCCCAACGGTGCTGGAAAGTCAACCCTTATCAACGTGCTCACTGGTGAATTGATCCCCACTGCCGGTGAGATCTACCAGCACGAGAACATCCGTATCGCCTACATCAAGCAGCACGCATTCGCCCACATCGATAACCATCTCGACAAGACTCCTTCCGAATACATCCAATGGCGATTCCAGACTGGTGAGGATCGTGAAACCATGGACCGTGCCAACAAGATCATCACTGAAGAAGATGAGAAGGCTATGGACAAGATTTTCAAGATCGAAGGTTCGCAACGTCGTATCATCGGTATCCACAGCCGCAGAAAGTTCAAGAACAGCTACGAGTACGAGTGTTCGTTTGCCCTTGGAGAGAATATAGGCATGAAGAACGAGCGTTGGGTTCCTATGATGACCGCCGACAATGCTTGGCTACCGCGAAGTGAACTTCTCGCTTCTCACCAGAAGATGGTCGCCGAAGTCGATATGAGGGAAGCCCTGGCTTCCGGTCAATTCCGACCTCTAGTTCGAAAGGAGATCGAGTCTCACTGTGCCAACTTCGGTCTTGACGCCGAACTTGTTTCCCACTCGCGTATGCGCGGTCTCTCCGGTGGTCAGCGTGTTAAGGTTGTCCTTGCTGCTTGCTCATGGCAACGACCTCACTTAATCGTTCTTGACGAACCTACCAACTATCTCGACCGTGACTCCCTGGGAGCTCTGTCTAAGGCTCTCAAGAAGTTCGAAGGTGGCGTTATCATCATCACTCACAGTTCTGAGTTCACCAGGGATTTGACTGAAGAGGTTTGGGCTGTCATGGATGGTAAGATGACGCCTTCAGGCCACAACTGGGTCCAAGGTCAAGGTTCCGGCCCTAGGCTAAAGCAAGGCGATGATGACGAAGAGGAGAAATTCGACGCCATGGGTAATAAGATCGTGTCGACGAAGAAGAAGGCTAAGTTAACTAGCTCCGAAGCCCGAAAGAAGAAGAAGGGTAAGTGCAACATCCCAGTCTCGGTAATGTGTCAAGTTTTTAAAAATAGTTATTAATGATATTACAGAGCGTATGGCCCGCCGAAAGCGTGGTGAGGAGGTCTTCTCCGATGAGGATGAGTAGACGTTATACTACTGTTCTCACAGACACGTATCCTTACGACTTACTTCTGATTCACGAATATGATCCCCCTTTTTTTTCCTTTGTCTGATATGAACAGAAAAGTTCGGGTTTGCATGGTTAGGCATTATCTCTGTTTCTTGCGCGCCGAGGTTGTCGAATACTTATTACAACTACGGGGGGCGTTTCATCGCATGGTCGAGCAGGATGAAGTAGAAAGGGCATGGTGCCACTGGATTGGAGGCCTAGGGGTTAGCCTTTCGAATTCATAACTGCGAGGATACCATAGATTAGGTAGATAAGCAGGTGGCTGAATAGATTTGATCTAGAGTTTTATAATCTTTCTTCGTGCCTATAATTAATAAGTACCTAACCTAGCCTAAGCTAAATATGCTGTTGTGAGGTTGTATCCTGATTAGGTATGTGTACTTCGTTTTCCAATGGGCTGCTCTGCATACTAAGTAAGGGACGGGCCATAGCATGAGATGCATGTTGATTCTATCTATAGATTGATAACTAGATCCGGCGATAATATGTCTCTGGTCTAACTATAATACAGTACATAGGAGGTAACTATAGCATATAATCATAACTTTGCGAGGTTAAAGCCTTCGTTGGAGAAACCAACCTTTCCACCATTTCCTACCGACGTGCTTTCTGCGATTCATTTTCAGCTTTAACAATATGCATTCTTTTAGAAAAGCATCGGATCCGGGGCAAAATGCAATGTTGCCAATGTGAGACGTTCTTTGTGGTGACCTTTGTCTCGTTCGTACCTGTGGTTAACTTTCCGAGAACGGTAAGACAAGAGGTATGGATGTGTCTACAAAGACTTTCTGATTGTGCATCAAGAGATGGGAAAAGAAGGGGAAAAAGCTCCCAACTTGAAGGGACAACATAGTAAACTTACCTTGTCTTACTATTAGTATTTTGTAATCTAGAACGATAGGCCCTAGCAACATAGAATGATACCGGCGCGGTGATAAAAAGAAAGAGAAAGAGAAAGAGAGAGAGAGAGAGAGAGAGAGCAATAACTACATCCAATAGGTAGATTCACAGGGACACACTTATATATCTGGCATCTACATACGTATTACGTGTGTGCCTTATATATATACGACGGTTGGTGAGAAACACCAGCATTATCATATCTTAGTTAGGGAAAAAGGACGAATACAGACCCCATGGCCGACGAGAGCGGTTTTTTTACGCCTAAAACCGCAAGGGGACCTCGCGCTCCGGTGCTAAACCCTGGGGAGACTGTTCAAGGACTAGCAGCGGCGTGGCTGGAGTCGTATAGAAACAGATTACCTAGTGGACATCACTGGGACTGGCAGCCGTTTTTCGAAGCACTAGTCGAAGGGAATATAGCCGTTAATGGCGTCAGCGTCGTGTTTCCGCCCGACGATGGCGATCAAATAGGCGGTTCGCCCCAAGAATGGCGGCGGCGCGACGCTCGGGTAGCGCCCGTGGGGAAGGTACCGAAGCCTCCCGGCAGCGGATCGTGGAATTATACGTGGTATATCCCCGAGTGGTCGCACCCTGAGTTCGACCCGGACTTCATCGTATCCTATACTAAGGGATTCCGCACCCTGGGCTCCAGAGATCCGATTGCGAGGCTGTTCCCGGCGCTGCGACCCGAGGACGTTATAAGACAGCCGACGGAGTGGGCGAAACGGTTCGGCATCTACCCAGGAGAACTAAATGGTCGGAGTCGTCTGAGCCCAACCTTGTCTGCCACCCGCGATCCGTGGGAGGACTACGCGAACCAGCTGAACTTGCTTTCGGACGAAGCTAGGCATAAACTATCCCAGGAGACGCAGGAAGCGGCCGCGAAGGCAGGGAAACCCGCACCTCCTCCGGGTTATATAGACAGGGACGCCTTGGAGAACTTGATGAATGCGGAACAGAGGATGACGGGCGCACAGCTGCGGGCAAAGATGATGTCTTATCTAACCAACGATCACGTCCCCTTGAACCTACAAGTACAGCCTCCCACCACCCTGGAAGAGTTCGTAGACGATCTCCGAGCGAATTTCCCGCATATATTAGAGGCGCACCGAACGTATTTCCAGAAGGCCTTGGACGACCAAGATTACCAACGGATCATTTTCCACGATTTGACGTCCGACGAGCTGGTATATAACAATATTCATACGCAGTCCAATGACGTAGAATGCGATCTTGCAGGACCGCTCCATTAGTAAGTACCGGGCGAGCCTCAAGATATGGCGGTAATACGTTGCTCTATCAGTTAGAACACCTGCTAATTGCCCTCGATTATTCTAGTCTTCTTGAGAGACACAGGTGGTCAGATACTTCAGCTAAAGGGGCTGAGAGGTTCGATCCTCGATTATTGTATAACATTAACGGTATAAGAGCGGAGTGGGATATGGTGAGTTTTCCCTCCGTTCCTTTTCTCGAGCACGAGCCGAGATGGCATGAACGGGCATGACGAGATAGGAATTGGTTGTTGGGAGTGGCTAACGTATATATAACTTATTTGCTAGAGGACAAACGACGACCTGTGGAATGCGATGCAACCCGCGTTGCAATTATTGACCCGGCTTCTCAACAGCGAGCACCCTGGGCTGCACGATCTAATAGATCTCAGGACTCGGTACAAGATTTCACCAGATATAACTGCCGACCGGGAAAATCCTAGGACGCCGACGCTCGTGGGGTACAGGCCCTTGAGCGAGATGAAGTTGGACTTGGAGAACTCGTGGCCGGAGATGATAGAACTGAGTAATATGGGATACGATTTCCTCCACCACACGTGGAGGGTCCTCTCCGAGTGCCTCACTTTCGAGATTAGCAGCGCGTGGTTTGATCCCATAGAGGTCGATGATAACAATGCTGTTGACGGAGTAAGGGAGACGAATGTCCTAACTTACGGCATCACACAGCCGAGCGGTCGCGGCTCGAATGCGAGAATACAAATCTGGATAGCGGCGGAGTTGATATGGCCGTTGCTGGTGCCCCAGTATAGCCAAAGCGAGAAGATGACAGCGTCCTTCCTGATTGCGTCGACGTTGATGCACGAGTTCGCTGTAAGATAGCATCATACCCCCCTTTATCTTTTTAACACCATTTCGACTCCTCAAACATCTCCATTTCTGTTTTTTGAATTGCTGCAAATTAGTTGAGGTATATTTACTGATCTGAACCGCGCTGCTTTTGCGTATCTTTAGCACGCCGTCAACTGCGCCCACTACTTGCTAACGACCGATCCGTACTGGGCATACGTTCCAGGCCAATCCGGGTTAGTCGTAAACCTCCTCGGTCAACTAGGGACTGTTCTTTGGGACGTGGACGAGAGCGGAGGGGACCCTTTCTGGGAGGGTATGGGTGCGGCCGAGGTCGGGTTTGATCTCGAGAAGGCGGTCTGGGGCATTCTCACCAACAGTATGGTGGCTGGTACGTTTATTCAGCCTTCCCGGCAGATAGCCGCCCTGCCGTTATTAGCAGAGTCCAATCCGTGGCCTGTTGCTAGACACCCCCCTCCGATAGGGTATGACTACATAGGACCGATCGAGGAGTTAGAGTATCCCACTGAGAATTACACTCACCCGATCCCTATTGATTTTATGGCTCAGTTTTTCACACAGTCCTTCTGGACCAATATCTACCCAGTATGGGGCCCCGAAGCCCTGAAGCTGAGCTCCAGGGATCGTCTGCTCAAGACTTCGATGGAACCTACTTGGATAAATGGATCCATGGGCGAGCAGGCGTACGGCCAGGCCGAATGGTGGTTCATATCCTTTGTATACCGGACGTTAGGGAAGAACAACTACAACATACTAGCCGAGTACCTAAAACGAAGGGCGTGGAGCATAATACTGCCTAGTATATATGCGCTCCGTTGGGAGTATGATTCTAGACATTGGGACTTCCATGTCATCATGTCCTTGCATGTTAATATCAAAAAGCTGAACGATACGGTAGAGAATGCTTTCGAGATCAACCGCGTACTGTCTTTGGACCACAACGGCAGATTCTACGAGTACATATACCGACAAAACCGTAATATCCTTGGTGCTGTTGATACCGTAACAATGGATTTCTACCAGTGGATAGCACTGGTAGACAGAGACTGGGATAGGTACTTTAGTGAAGGTACGCTTATAATGCGGGAAGTGTCCGCAACATATAGAGCTGTCATGAAAGACATCTCATACCTGCAGCGTATGGTCTTGGACTTCCTCAGCTTGAATTTTAATGCCCGGGCCAATATTTATACGAACAACGGCGGTGCCGACCAAGGTCCTGTCGGGGTAATATACCGGCATATTCAAGAAGTCAATGGATGGCTCTCGCATTTTATAACGACATTGAATCTCTTGTCTAATCTGTCGGCGGGTCATGATCGTGTCCAGTACGAGTGGTCCTCCTGGGAAACCCGCTACCGCTCTTGTCATTTGGCTTGCTTGGACCTCCTAGATATGCTGGGGAATCCGGACCAGTGGCAGCCGGACGACATGAGCTGGAAAAGACGTTTTGCAACAATACCCTCATCCTACTGGAAAAACCGCCTGGATCGAATGCGGGTGCTGGCGCATAGAGTATACGTTCAGGCAGACCCAAGAGTCCGTCACGTTTTCGATGAATGCGAAATCATCATGGACCGCGTACAAGGAACAGAGGGAAGGCCCCCTTCGTTCAACAAAATCCAGCACAACATGGACAGCTTGAAAGAAAATATAAATGTGACGAGCCTGGGCCACCCCCAGCCTGTACAGGATCGGGTCTATAACTGGACCGCCCCCCGTCCAGTACGCGAGCCTGTACTGCCCAAAGGCTACGGTTTCACGCCGCAACCGTCGCCTAGCACTGCCGACGTCGTCACCAAAATACCTGACCTAGGGCTTCCTCCTACCACCAAGGAAACAATAAAAGATGTGTTTGGAGTACCGCGAGACCCAAAAGTAATCGGAACACGCGCGCCTCGGAGGCTTAATCTAACGAGCTTAGACACAAGTGGCGGGCCATCGCGAGATGGTGGTTCTTTGGGTGCAACGAGTGGCGGGATACAAAAAAACCGGCGCCCGTCGCACAAGGGCTTTGGACATTGGAACAAGGATCGGGACGGTGCCAAGTTTCTCTTCTCCGCGCAGAAGATGAACAGTCTGGACGCCCTCCAGGAGGCCGCAGCGCAAACGTCAGCCAGCCAAAATACGACTCCGCTAGGCTCGTTCGGAACAGGAGGGGCTTTCATGAATAAGGGAGACACCGTCTTCGTGGGAAAAGATATTGGGGAGAGAGCCGGGAACCTGCCGACCATTTTCCCTAGTCCGTTCGCAAATTCTTTAATCACAACGGCTGATGCTATAAATTACGACTACCAACGCGGCATCCAGGATGCCCAGAGGTTGCAGGAGCCAAAGGATAGATTGTTCGAAACAACACAACCATTTAGAGAGGCCCGCGCTACAGGTTTTGAAGATGACCACCGTTCTGACACCTCAACTCCACCCAACTACCCGCCCCCTCCTCCTGGTCCGTAGTCGACACTCCTAGGATCGATCCCGCTCAGCAGTAGTGGGACCTTGTTGTTTTATTTAATTTTCTTTTTCTTTTCCGAGCAAGCTCGAGTAGCGTATTGTGACTCTCCTAATTCCTCTTGGGCGGCTGGCACTGCGAAAGGCAACGATGAGTGTGTATAATCAGATAGAGGCGGAGAAGACGTGGATTAACAAACCCACAACGGCAACCACTGCGTCGTTAGAGACCGAGCGAATTAGCTACCTAGTTGTGTTTTTAGAGGCTTCCTTTGCCATTAGGGTTAACTGTCTGTAATTTGTTTCGGAAATCTATAGAAATGTTCTGCTACTCTTTGGTAGAACTGGCGTATCATCATATTTTGGGCAATGTCAGAACAAGAGTTCTGTAACTGGTATTTGAGTGATCAAAATCAATATTTGACAGGGCTTACACCGATTGCCAGCCTTTCGGATTTAGCCCCCAGTAGTTGATGGATATAAAACTTTTGATTGTCATCGAAGGTAACAAGATCGAGAACAATTGTTTAAGTAAAGCGAGCATCTAAAAGTGTATGCTACATGCTATATTAAGCTCATAGGAAATTCAGTAAGGACAAAACGTGTAGGGTATAGGACCTCTTTCATTTAGGTACCTACTCATTTCAAAGGCTTTAAGAGGTATGCTTAATATGTCGGATATTCTACTACACATTTAGCCCGGAAAGGGATACACTTTATCTCGAATATTTTAGTCCTTCGAGTACCTGGGCTCCTTCGATGGCTTCCTGCTGGGCCAATTCCCATCGAAGCTGGTCTGACGGGCTAGGTGGCTTATCGCAAGCACCTACGCTGGATTCCTTGGCCGGTTTCCTATAATTCGTTGTCTCGTATCGTAATTTGACAAGCGGGTCACTAAATAACATAGGGCGTGACGCATGTCTTATGGCAAAAATTTGGGGTCGCGCTATTGGTGGCAGGTCAGATAGCGGACTCCGCGGTGACACGTTCAAACTCGGTTCCAGAGGCTTTATTCTTGCGGGAGGAGAACGCTCCCACCCAGGGTGGAAAGGAGGTAAAATCGGGCCTTTCGGAGGGAACGACCTACAGGTTGTCGGAGAAACTAATCCAGTTTCAACACTAGTTTTTTCTTTGTGGTCTTGGCCTGGCGTGGGAGGCGGACGCGCGGGTTTCTTAACCCTCGAAACCGTTAGACCGACCGGAATCCCTTCAATCATCTTTCGTTTCCGCCGACGAGGATGGAGCTTGACAGCAGCGGTGATAGAACTGGGCGGATTATACGGAGGCGTCATGCTATTTTCATAGGGCGTTGCGCTGCGGTTTAATTCTGCCAATCTAACCGGGGTAGGGGATTTACCAGAGCGCGCGAGCTCTTGGGCAGCCTTTGCGTATTGCTTCCGGCTATTGCAATTAGCCAAGAATTTAGCTCTGGCAGGAAGTTCAGACTTTGTCTGTGGGCCGGTCCCCAGTTCAGTCGAGGCGACCGAGGCGACCAAGGCTGCTGGTGCAGACTTCCTCGATCTCTTTGTCTTGGTTGCCCGTGTGGTAGACTGAGCTACGGAAGCGGGGTTTGGAATAGGAGGGGGGGCAACCGACAGAGGTCGATAAGGAGGTGTGTATCCAAGATTATCGAAAGGACGGCCACCAATCTTAGCCAAAGTTTGGAAGATCTCCCAAACTACATATGCGCCGCATTGATAATCATTTCTCATAGAAGAAGGATTTTTTGGAGGTGGCCGAGGTTTGGTAAATTCGATAGTGTGGCGCCTCTTCTCACCCAAGCTTTCGCGCTTCTTCGATACCGTCTCTCTCTTCTTCTCGGCTAAAGCATCGCGTTTTTGTTTTTCGGATTGCAAAATCTCGTCGGGAGATAACCATAGGTGCGGCTTTCTACCTTTTAAATCGTCAACCCAAGCATCACAATCCCAGTCGATCCAGTAATCGATGATGTCGCCCCAGACACTATCAGATGGCCTCGTCAGGTTGATAAAGATGACCTTGCCACCCTTGTTATGCACAGCTTTAGCAAATTCTTTGACCATCACCTTTAGACCGTGTACCCTAAGACTAGTCCCTAATATTAAGAGGAGATCGGGACCAACGGAAAGATCATGCTGCACAATGGGAGATATTAGGTCGGACTGCGGATGCTCTTCTCCATAGAGGACGATATCTGGCCTAAGCTTGCCGATGCCTAGAGCCCTCTTTCCCTTTTCCTGGCGTGCGGCGGTTGCCCCTGCGCAATGGGGACATTCGGGCTGTTCACCCGACAATGTGCAAGATTCCCGGCCATCTTCATCCCAGTCGCAGAGTTTCCCACATACAAAGCAGCGGAGAGCATGCAAAGAGCCATGGAGAAACACACATTCGACGCCTCTGTCCTGTGCTAGGATAGAACGGGTATTGTTTCGGCCAGAAGTCTCAGAACACTGTGAGGCTTGTACGATTTCCGTACTAGGATCGTCCTCGTCCTTTGGCGCCTCCAAGTTCTCCTTGTAATCTTTTTCCCAATCTGCTAGTTGTTGTTTAGCAGACTTCCTCCTTCGGTTACCTGCACCGCTTTTCAGGTCTGTAGAAAGACCGATTTTCTTCTCAATTTCGTCGATATTCTGGGTATATACTCTTGCAAGCTTCCCGACGTCGCGGAGTTGTGCAATAAATCGGTGAGTTGTGGTTGGCTCGACTTCCTTGACCCTTTGCCGTAGCGTCGTAGCAAATCGATAGAATACGGATGTTTTTAGCGGATCTGCCCATATATTACAGTCGAATAAATCTCGACCTTTCATATTACGCAGGCTGGAATTCGAGGTTTGGGAAGACAGAAGGTCCAAGGAATTATGCGTGTCTTCCGTATCAGAGACCTCGGAATTTTCTGCACTTTCTCGGGAACTACCATCAGTAGATGAATTTACATTTTCGTAGGGGTCAAATAGAATAGGCGGCGGCGAAGAAAGAGGAGATGAGCTAAATGCTTTGCCCAAAATAGCTCTTGGAAGAATATCTCTCGTCGGGACATTATGAGAAGCTTGTCCAGCGCAGAGGACCGAGTCCTCTGTCTGGGACGAGCTTTCTGAAAGTCGAGAGCTCGTAAATAATGACTCCTGAGATGCAGACGATTGCATAGAATATTGTGAGGCGAGTCGAGTTAATGGCGGCCGTAATCCAGTTTGTGACCTAGTAAGACGCTGTAACGATGTGTCGGAAGCCACTGCTTCTTTTTTGACAAGGTTATCTCTCGGAAATCGAATAGAAGTTTCCACATTCCCCCGAGCGCCGTTATCTAGCGTCTTTGCTTGGACCTGGCCTCCGCGGCTGTCTGAGACATCGGGCGCTCGGGTAGGCCCACGCTGCTCCGTTATCCTTTCAATCGTATGTGATATTCTCCTTCTTTTCGTTGGGCGTCCGTTTATAGCAAAGTCAACAGCCTGCCCTTCGCCAACTTTACCATTGCCGGCCTCTGCTCGTTCAAATTGGGCCTGAATGAGTGAATAGAGCCCGTTTTCTGAGCGAAAATCCTACACGGCTAATTAGTGCATTGATGTCTCGGGGCCTCGAGAGGATAAAATCGCACCGGAATACCAGAATTAGTACTTATGCCAGCACCAGTAATTACGACAACTCGTTTAGCTTTCCCGAGGGAGTCGGCGACGTTTTGGAGGAATTCCGAAGAGGTAGGCGTGACCTGGAGTATCGTCATGCTGGGTGTTCAGGAATTAGATGTCCAACACCGGGTTGCGAATTCGAAAGGGGTTGTCTCTAAGAAACGCGTAAAGAAGTCATCGCGTGACAATGGCTCATAAAACTTGCGAGTTTACAGGTATCTACGAGCTTGCCGGTTCTCGTTCCTCCTAAAGCTTCCGGGCGGGCGCATAAGTAGGTGAAGAGTGAAAACAAAGACGCGTCGGCACGCGTGTATTTCCGATTGTCTAAGCCGCTTGGAGTTCGGTATTTATCCCTAAAGCTAATATAAGAGTATAGGACATCGGTTGCTAGATTAACAAGGCGCGTTATAGTATATTTATGGAATGCGGACGATCCAAGATACGGTCGATCGTGTACGAGATGGGGGAGGTAGAGGTGATGAGCAGCTATCGTTCGTTTTGGGGGGGGGGGGGGGGGGGGGGTATATAAATATATATAAGGTAATCGAATAGGCGAAGGTACGTGGGGTGCAGTTTCGAATAGTACCGGCGGAA